>NC_088870.1:8820304-8972804 GCF_032884065.1 Artemia franciscana | reverse complement strand
GCTATTACAACCCAGAATCTTTTAGTTTAGCTCACTAATCCCAATTCTATAGGCAATTTTAGTGCAAAACCATTTAGGTAGATTGAAGACATGGTTTCTTCCCCCTCTCAATCACAGACTTTAAGATCTCTTTGACCCACCTTCCATACTTTCCCTACACTAACTGGTATTGTCAACTTCATCCTCCGGGCCGTTCCTGAGATATTGTAAATAATTTGAAAAACGGTTGTACATAGCGCCTCTTCATTTATTCTGGCAAACCTGTTGTTTCAAGAGAAAATCTTTTCAGAGTTTCTGGGAATCTTGGTCTGGCAAACAGTTCCAAAGAGTTCCGAGCTGGTGAGACAAACGATACCAACTTTAGAGTAATTGAACCATCGACTATGTGGTGATACATACCAAAAGGTAGTCTAAGCAGATATTTAGATATCTTTAAACACAAAATTTCTTCAGAGAGTTTTGGTCCGACATCAATAGGGTTTCTTAAAGGCTGAGTTGTAATATAGGGCAAGGGAGGAAGCCAGATTTCACTTTCAATCACTTCTAGCCCTCAAAAGAGAAATAATACTTGTGAGAATTAGTGTCTGTGTATAGCTAGTCGATATAAAATATCGATATCGATATATCGCATACACTATCGATATCGATTATCAAAACGTAAGTATCGATATCGAAAACAATATTATTTTTTTTTTTTGTATTTACCGGTGATTATCCAGCAGAGAAAATTGTAAGATAAATGGACGAGAAGAAGAATAATGGATTCAATTCATTGAATCATCTATGCTGATACACAGTATGCACAGCTGTATCCAGAAGTTGGTAGAGGGTGTTCGCAAACTAAGTTTAGTAAAGGTGGACTCTCAAATGTTGCTGAGAGCCTCCGAAAGTGTTGGCTAGATAAGAATACCTTCTAGCCTTATAGGCTTTGTTCAGATCACACTCTTCACGATTGCCACATACTTCAATTCGCGTTGAAGAAATTATATATCCCTCCGGACAATTTTCTCCAAGTCCAGAGTTAAGTAGCAAAATACGTGGACTTGGCGTTACTGGAATCTGTATCAACAGATGCAAGTGTCATGACAGTCCCTCTGATTCAGACACTACAGAAAGAAGTCAGTTTATGGGGACTATATTCAGAAGATTATGTAGTCAATGCAAGGTGAGCTTCGTCAGAACCTGTATCTGTCACGGCCTTCCAGATTTCCAGTGGGGAGTCTTTAGTTACAGGAAAAAGTGATCCACTCAAGTCGTGGAAGTCTTGTAATACGGATTTCAGAAATACCTATAGATATTTGTCATAAAGTCAATGTCCATGTCCGCCACCAATGCCCTTTCAAAGAGTGGATTCCATGCCTGATCAGTTAATCATACAGCTCGTCGTAAAAAACTAAGTTACAAGCAGCTCGGTCAAATAGTCACGGAATTTCGATAAAAATTGGTACATCAATTGAATTGGCCTTAATGCTGACTTCAGGCATGTAATATTCATTAAGTCTCATGTACCAGTCAAAAGTCATGGGGGAATTTTCTGCAGTGGGGATTTTCTAAGAGGAGATTTTTCTATGGGGAGGGAAGTTACGGGGATGAGCTTTCAAAGGGAAACTGTACACAGAGGAATTCACTAGAATTCTAACACCAAATTCTTCTTAATTGACTTACTTATCTTTTGCCAATATGATTTTATGTGAGGATATATACCGTGGATATTGCTTAGGGGAAAATTTTTATAGGAGTTGAAATTGTCTAGGGGATTTTCCGCGGTGCAGGATTTTCCACTGGAGAGATTCTCTATGGGAAAATTTTACGCGGCAGAAACCTCCCATTGAGACATTGGGAAGGGAGTATTTCGAGGAAATATTTTCCACAGAGGTAGGACTTCTGGCATGATTTGAAAAATTATGAGAGATTAATAAAAAAATAAGTCTTTTTTCCAAATAAAAGTTGGCGCAAAAGAATTTCCCATGTAGAATTGTCCGGAAGAAATTTTCTGGGGGGGGGGGGGGTGGGTGGAATTGCGCAAAAGAAGGGGATCTTACTCGTGAGGCATTTTCCAAGGGATAATGTCCTTCGGGAGAGGGGAATGGAGTCTCCATGGAGACAGAAGGCGGATTTTCCGACATTATTTGAAAAATAATTAAATAGCTTAAAATTTCAGCTAAAAACAAGGGGCAACATCAAAATAAAAAAATGAAAAAAATTGATTTGTTATATGATCAGGGGTCCCTATCCTCAATACCTTGTATCGGAATCCATATATCAATAATCAAATATCAAATTAAAACTACCAATACATCTATATATCCTTTAATCAAATTATCGCCCAAAATTATTTGTGTAAGCATTTTAGACAAAGTTCTTGCCAATTTTATTTTCCGCTTCTACTGCATAAATATGGTGTTAAAACCAACGAAGAGCTCGTAGTTGCAGTAATTGCTGCAACTTACTAAAGAATTAACTACACAACATAGCAGTAGTGACGCCACAATGCATTTAAGCGTGCCCATAGGGGTATATAATTAGAGTTGCTAATTCTTCAAGCTGTTTTTACGCTCCTGAAGATTGGTAGAAGGGTGTCACCATCCACTGGTGGAAGAAGAAAGGCTCTTAAAGTGATTCTTCAAACTATTATAAAGTAACTCTACTGTCAGTCCCAGGAAAAGTTTTCTCAATGGTCCTGTTAGACCAATATGGAATTATAGTTTGTGGGATACGGTGACCAGACCAAGCTGTTTTTATATCGGATCATTCCACCACAGAGCAGGTTTTCAAAATTCGATAAGCCACAGAGTTCCGACAGAAGGCTTTTTTTGCCTTCGTTGACTTCTGTGCTGCTTTCACTCAGTGAACCAAGAAGCACCTTGGCAGATTCTAGAATCGACTAGCCTCCCCGCGTAATACTGTAGACTCTTCAAGGTTTTACACTATGGTACAGAAAGATGTGTTCAAGTCAGTAACCGGCGGAGCCCATTCTTTCAAATCACAACAGGGGTGTCCTAAGGGTGTGCAGTGGCCCTAGAGCTCTTTAATGTCATCATAGACCATGTTAGGACAAAGGCAACTTCACGTCACCCATTTCAACTAAAGTTCGGTGGTCGTATCATCGCAGATGCTGATTTTACTGACGACCTGATCATCCTAATGGACTATATGAACATTTGCTGGAAGCGCTGCAAATCTTAATAGAAGAGGCCGAAAGTGCAGGACTGCAGATAAACTGGAATAATACGAAAGTTATGGCCATAGACCTGTCTTATCCTACAGCCAATTCTCGAGTCAGCCTGGAAGGAACAACTACCCTTGAAATTGTCCAAATGTTCACGTACCTGGGATCCACAATTTCTTCAGATGGCTCGCTTCTCCCCGAGCTCCATGTAAGGCTATTCAAAGCATCTTCTGCTATCAGCAGGTTGAACCGTTACTTTGGCGAAAACCGAATAATATTCGTTCAACTACATTGCCAATTTTTAAGCCCTCGTCGGTTCCGGGATGGTTTATGGAGCTGAGACTTAGCAAGCATCAGCTGCAATCCTGAAGACTATTGACTGGTTCCGGTTGAAGGGCATGATAAGGATAGAAGATCTACGGTGGTTTAATTTTGTAAGTAACAAGAAGCTTCTGCATCTCACTAAGCAGTCCCGGTTTTGTGCACAAGTAGCCGAGCGGACCTTATGTTTTGGACATCTATTTTTAATGCCACCAAATACACCTTCAAAGATGATCTTCGACTGTGATCCTGTCAAAGCTGGTCGGAAGTGATCCTGCCGCCGACCATTGAAACGATGGTCCGATAGCATATCCGACTTTTTAGCGATTATAATAATCAGACCGATTGAAGCACAAACCTGTTCATTGGACTGAAGTGGATGTAAGAGACATATGTCACTCTTTGCGCCAAGCAGTGCCCAGCAGGAGGCTTATGTTCAGTATCAAGAAGTGGGACGGCTAATAAATCAAACAGTTTGTGTTAACGAACTGTAGTAAGGAGCGACCCGGCTCAATAGTAACCAAAACTCTAAAAATGGAATTTCGATGCCAATAGCTACATCAAAAGAATCACATTTCAATGCTGATTTTAAATATATAAGTTTCATCAAGTTTAGTCTTACCCATCAAAAGTTACGAGCCTGAGAAAATTTGCGTTATTTTTATCTTACTGTAGAAGTTTCAAGCTCCTATCTATCAAAAAGGTTGAATTTTGTATTTTTGCCAGAAGGCATATCACGGATGCGTGTTTTTCTGTTTGTTTTTTTGTTTGTTTTTTTTCCCATGGGTAATCGTATCGTATCGACCCAGTTGTCCCAAAATGTCGCGAGAGGGCTCATTTTAACGGAAATGAGAAGTTCTAGTTCCCTTTTTAAGTGACCAAAAAAATTGGAGGGCACCTACACCCCTCCCAAGCTAATTATTATCCCAAAGTCAACGGATCAAAATTCTGAGATAGCCATTTCATTCAGTGTAGTCGAATAACCTTATAACTATGTCTTTGGGGACGATTTACTCTCCCACAGTCCCCGTGGGAGGGGCTACAAGTTAAAACTTTGACCAGTGCTTACACATAGTAATGGTTATTGGGAAGTGTACATGCGTTTTCAGGAGGATTTTTTGGTTGGGGGTAGGGGTTGAGAAGAGGGGGACTCTTCTCGATGGGTACTTTCCATCGAGGAATTTGTCATGGGGGAAGAAAATTTCCATGAAGGGAGCGCGGGATTTACTAGCATTATTTTGAAAAAAAACAATGAAAAAATAAACATGAAAAAGTTTTTTCAGCTGGAAGTAAGGAGCAGCATTAAAACTTAAAACGAACAGAAATTATTACCCATATGAGGGGCTCACCTCCTCATAATACCTCGCTCTTTACGCTAAAGTATTTTTAGTAATTTCAACTATTATTCTACGGCTTTTGTGATTCAGGGGTCATTCTTAATGAATTGGGAAAAAATTTAAGCTTAAGTGTAAAGAGTGAGGTACTGACGAGGGGGTGATCCTCCTCATATATGTAATAAAAACATGAGAATACAAAAGTTCTTTACGTAAGCTAATTTATAAGTTACGTCTATCTTTTACCAATAAAAAGATTCGTAAAAAATTAAAAGTTCTAGTTGCCGTTTTAATTAACCAAAAAATCGGAGGGCAATTAGAAAATGATTTTTCTAAAAATCATTCAATCAAAATTATGAGAAAGCCATTTAGCCAAAAGAAATAAATATACAAATTTCGTTTTAATTATTCCTCTGCGGAGAGCCAAAATCAAACCATGCATTGATTCAAAAACGTTCAGAAATAAAATAAAAAAAAGTTTTTTTTAGCTGAAAGTAAGGAGCGACATTAAAACTTAATACGAACAGAATTTACTTCGTATATGAAAGGGGTTGCTTCCTCATCAACGCCCCGCTCTTTACGCTAAAGTTTTTTACTGTTTTGAAAAGAAGAGTTGAGAGAAAGAGTCAAACTTTAGCGTAAAGACCGGGGCGTTGATGAGGAAGCAGCCCCTTTCATATACGAAGTAATTTCTGTTCGTATTAAGTTTTAATGTCACTCCTTACTTTCATCAACTGCTTCCTCATCAACGCCCCGCTCTTTACGCTAAAGTTTTTTACTGTTTTAAAAAGAAGAGTTGAGAGAAAGATTCAAACTTTAGCGTACAGAGCGGGGCGTTGATGAGGAAGCAGTCCCTTTCATATACGAAGTATTTTCTGTTCATTTTAAGTTATAATGTCGCTCCTTACTTTCAGTTAAAAAAAAACATGTTTTTTTTTATTTAATTTCTGAACGTTTTTGAATCAATTGAATCCTTACTTTCAGTTACAAAAACTTGTTTTTTTTTTATTTAATTCAATACAGAAGCAAATATACCCTAACTCTCATTGATCCTAAAAATAAACCTAGAATGAGTCTTAGTAAATTAAGGGGGGGGGGTTACATTAAATATCTAATTCTTCTTGATTTACAGTAATATTTCTGGCCGACGCCTTTATCATGAAAGTAAAAATTACGTTAAACCTAAAAACAAAGAAATTTTTTTGTATAGGAGGGGGTTTCCTCCTTTTTACCCCTCCCCCTACCTAGTGGTCAAAGTAACTTCAAAGGACTGCCGTTCAATCAGAAATTGAGAGTTGCTGAGCCCTTTTTAATTGGCAAAGTGATTGTAAATAATGACGTAGACCACACTGCCTTTCCATAATACAACCACAGAAGAGGGAATAATGAGGACTTCTTTCCCAAGATAGTGAACTAACAAAACCTATTTGAATATTTCGGCCCTATATCTAAGGGCCGTCTTCAGCAAAAAAGTAGTAAATAATAAAATACTTACAATAAAAGCTCTCGGCTAAAAATCCATTTCCTTTAAATAGCCTTGGTATCATTACTTCTTAACGAAACGTTCAGCCAAGACTGTGTGATAAAAGCTAACATTGTACAAGCTAAAAAGGTTCATTCATTGAACTAACTGTATTTATTAAAAATTGGAATAATTTCTTATTGCGATATTTGCCTTCTCTGCAGCTAATCTTGTAGTTCTTTTGGGATTGGGCTTGTTTTTTTGGATTGGCTTTTGGACGTTTCATGGACGACGTAATTTCAGTTTGGAATTATGGTGAAAGTGAACTTAAAAGTTTTCTAGAACATTTAGATACTTACGATAGAAACCTGCAATTCACTCTAGAGACCGAAACAGGTGAAAAAATACCTTTTTTAGATCTATCGATAATACGCAGTTAGAATAAACTTTATTTTACGGTTTACAGAAAACCTACGCATAAAAATAGATACCTTCACTTCAAATCTAACCATCTTCCACCGGTTAAAAGAGGTGTGGTAATATTTCTTGTGGATAGAGCACTTAATATCTGTTCAGAGCCGTATATTAAAAAAGAATTAAATTTTATTACAGACATACTTTTTGGCAACGGGTACCTACTTTCTCTCATAAATACTGTTATCAAACAGTTCGTGGTAACGAACTGTAGTAAGGAGCGACCCCAATAGTAACTGAAAGTCTAAAAAGTGGAATTTCGATACCAATAGTTACATCTAAAGATTTAAATTTTAATGCTGATTTTAAATATATAAGTTTCATCAAGATCAGTTATACCCATCAAAAGTTACGAGCCTGAGAAAATTTGCCTCATTTTAGAAAATAGGGGAAACACCCCCTAAAAGTCATACAATATCAACAAAAATCACACCATCAGATTCAGCGTATCAAACAACCTTATTGTAGAAGTTTCAAGCTCCTATCTACAAAAATGTGTTTTTTTTGTTTGTTTTTTCCAGGGGTGATCGTATCGACTGAGTGGTCCTAGAATGTCACAAGAAGGCTCATTCTATCGGAAGTTAAAAGTTCTAGTGCCCTTTTTAAGTGATTAAAAATTGGAGGGCATCTAGACCCCCTCCCACGCTCATTTTTTCCCAAAAGTCTCCAGATCAAAATTCTGAGATAGCCATTTTATTCACAATAGTCAAAAAACCTAATAACTATGTCTTTATGGACGACTTACTCCCCCGCAGTCCAAGTGGGAGGGGCTGCAAGTTACAAAGTTTGACCTGTGTTTACATATAGTAATGGTTACTGAGAAGTGTACAGGCGTTTTCAGGGGGATTTTTTTGGATTAAGGTGGAGAGTTGAAGGGGGGGGAGGGTTACGAGGGAGGATATTTCCATGGAGAAAATTCTCATGGAGGATGAGAATTTTAATGAAGATCTTCCGATTAATTGCAATTAATCAATATGCAAATTTCGTTTTAATTATCTATATGCGGAGAGCCAAGATCAAACCATGCATTAATTAAAAACCGCCCAGAAATTAAATAAAAAAAACAAGTTTTTAAATTAAAGTAAGGAGTAACATTAAAAATTAAAACGAACAGAAATTACTCCATATACAAAAGGGGCTTTTCCTCCTCAACGCCCCGCTCTTTACGCTAAAGTTTCTTACTGTTTTAAAAATACGACTTTAGAGAAAGAGTCAAACTTTAGCGTAAAGAGCGGGGCGGTGAGGAGGAAAAGCCTCTTTCGTCTACGGAGTAATTTATGTTCTTTTTAAGTTTTAATTTTGCTCCTCGCTTTCATTTAAAAAACTTTTTTTTTATTTAATCACTCAAAGATTAAAGATGTAGTCTTCTAAAGCCTTAAATGCCACACCAGAAAACGATTCGATTAAACCCACAAGCACGATTTATTTACCTTATATTCCGAAAATTACTTCAAAACTGAAAAAAGTTTGTTTAAAAAAACATTTTACGTGTTACAAGATTAGCTGCAGAGAAGGCAAATATCGCAATAAGAAATTATTCCAATTTTTAATAAATACAGTTAGTTCAATGAATGAACCTTTTTAGCTTGTAAAATGTCAGCTTTTATCACACAGTCATGGCTGAACTTTTCGTTAAGAAGTAATGATGCTAAGGTTATTTAAAGAAAATGGATTTTTAGCCGAGAGCTTTTATTGTAAGTGTTTTATTGTTTATTATTTTCTTTGCTGAAGACGGCCCTTATATATAGGGTCGAAATATTCAAATAGGTTTTGTTGGCTCACTGTCTTGGGATAGAAGTCCTCATTATTCTCTCTTCTGTGGTTGAAAAGTGATTGTAGAACCACATGCCTCCTCCTAGAATTTTTTTTGGGAAATTGAGAGTTCTAGTGGGTTCTTTAAAGTTAAAGGTTATAGGAGAGCAACCAATTCCCATTCTAAAGCCTTATATCTTGTGCTTTTGTAGCCCCTTAAGATATCTGAACAACGTTCTGATGTACCTATCTTGTTTAGAACAGCTGAAAATATAAGTAAATTTGCATTTATGGATAACAAAAACCCCGTCCTTCCTCAAATAGGAGCCGTAAGACTTACGACCTGTCAGTTTGGATTTTTAAAAATGAAAAGAAAGTATATTTGATATTTGGATTCCCGCTGCTTATCCTTTTGTAGGGGGAGGAAGGCAGATACATCAAAGAGTGTAATTTAAAGAAAAAACAGCCTAACTCTCACTGAACCTCCAGATAAATAAAGAGTGAGTTCAAGAGAAATGGGAAGAGGGAAGTAGAAATTGATATATAATTCTTTTTGATTGACGATAATATTTCTTTTCTACTCCTTAATTATGAAACTAAAAAGTAACGTTGAATCCTAAGACGAGCATACTTTTTTTTACGAAGTTAGGAGGACTTCCCCCTCCACATCCAAACCCCTAGTTATGGTCATAGAATATTTGGAGCATGGTCATTTGTTCAGAAATGAAGATTTTTAGTGTTTTTTCCAAAAGCCAAAAGGGATTGTAGATTCACAAGCACTGGTCCTTGAACTCTTTTTTTGGAAATGGTGACTTCTATTCCCTTTTTAAAGTAAAAGGTAATTGAAGAGCAGCAAGCCCCCATCTTAGACAAAGGCAGATATAGGAATGGGTACAGGGTGCCCCTGCCCCCTAACGTAGTGGCGGATTTAGGCCTGGATTATATTAGCAAAACGACGGCAAAGGACTTGATGGAATTTTGCGTTAAATAAATGTTAAGTACTATAAGAACAAGAATCTATGAGGATGTACTTTACAGGACGATAATTGACGAAACCACGGATGCATTAAATACTTCAAAACTTAGTTTTTTCGGCACTTTTCAATTTTACTTTCTGCACTTAATTTTTTTCAAATAATATAATAATAATACGCCTTTTCTTATATGTAATCACACGTCAACCAGTCCCTTAAAAAAAAATGGTGTTTCATTGGTTTTTGCATATTCAGCCACATATTACCCATATTACCAGCTACATTTAAAATTTAGTATAGAATCTTACATGATAAACCTGCACAAAAGAGGAAAAGTACTACTGTTATCAATTCAGAGTGGCCCAAAGTTGCACTAGGTCAACATGTGGAAGCTGAAAATTGATTTTTTTGGCTATATTTGCCTCAAAATTCGACACGAAAGGCCTACCCCGTCTATACGAAAGGCCTTGCGGCTGACAGTTTTGTACCCTTGACTGTGACTTCTTATGACAGGAGTATTATAGAGTACTTCGTAGACCATCCCAAAATGAACTATGTGGGTATAACTGAACATGAACCAAACATTACAGGTGAAAGCTTAGACAAGTCTGTGCTCAAGCTAATGAAAGACATTGAATTAGTCGTTGATAATTTTATTGGCATAAGCTGCGTTAGATAAAGTGTCGACATTTTTAGAATGCAAGGGGCAGTATCAGAGATCCAAAAAGTTGCTAAAAGAAACAGCCTCCGTGGATGCAAAAGTCATGCTGTTAACCAATCGATTTCCAAGTGCAATAAAAACCAATATGTCAAGAATGCTGTAGATGGCGTTAAAGAAGCTGCAAGTTTTTCTTAGTGCATCAGCAAAATTATCCATCAGCATTTTATCCTTAAAAATGTTTAGGTCACCATATGCAAAGTTGGGTTGGACGTTACGAAAGAATGCTGTAATTCAGATATGATATGCCTAAGATAATTGAAGCACTTAGAATTGTGTCTTCATGGCTTGACAGTTGTTCATTGACAAAAGCAAACTGCTAGCTGTACTCAATTTTAACCTGCGACTTTATTATCACTGTTTACTGTTGGAGTGACATAAGTGACTCTCAACTCTTACAGTAAGCAGACTACTTCAGACTGACATATTAGATTTATTTTTCAGCCACGGATTTGTTCTGGTGAGTTGACATTTTTATAGATTTTGACTAATACTGAAAGATAATTTACGTCATAATCTTTTTCTTTATTTTACATTTTAAATTAAAATGAAAGTTGCAATTTACTGCAACTATTAATTAGTTGTATTAGTTAGTTAATTATTAGTTAACATGCTAGGTTCTGGTAGAGGAAAATAAAGCTTTTTTGTGTTATCTTTTTTTCCTTATTTTAGAGTATAAATTAAAAGGAAATTTACAATTTATTATATCTATTAATTAGTTGCATTAGCTAGTGGATAGTTAGTTAACATACTGGGTTCTGGCAGAAGACAACAGAGTTTCTGTGTGTTATCTTTCTTCTTTATTTTGCAGTCTAAATTAAAAGGAAATTTTCAATCTACTGTAACTATTCGGAAGTTGAATTAGTTCGTTCATTATTGAACTAACTAATTCAACATGCTAGGTTTTGGTAGAGGACAATAGAGATTTTTTGTGTTAACTTTTTTCTTTGTTTTAGGGTATAATTTAAAAGGAAAGTTGCAATTCCTAAGGCCTTGATTAAGTGAGCTGATGGAACTCGAAAATCCCATGTTCAAATCGAAAATTTATATTTAAAAAGTACTCAAGTATTCATTGGCGGAAAGATACCGCTTTTAATATCAGGCCGTAGCTTCTTGAAGATGCTACAAGTTTTTGCTAGGATTTTGCTCTATTTCCTCTAATTGCTTAGAAATCTTAGAAAATGTCTCGCTCTTTTTCACAAGTGTACTCTATGAAGGATATTGTCTTTATAACAAAATCGGTACTATCATGAGCAGAAGACAATAACCTGTAAGATGATTGCAACCATTTTTCTATGTATTTTCCTGTTTTCTAACAGTCCTATAGAATGTTTCATCTAGCTAAAATTTTTGCAAGTTGGATGCCAGAAAGAATCGTTTCAGGTCGCCGATAGCACCCCTAGAGACTAGATTGACAATCTCGTAGAATTTACCTCAGCTGCTTGTTAATAGATTAAATAAAAAAAAAACAAGTTTTTTTTTAGCTGAAAGTAAGGAGCGACATTAAAACTTAAAACGAACAGAAATTACTTTGTATATGAAAGGGGCTGCTCCCTTATCAACGCCCCGCTCTTTACGCTAAAGTTTGACTCTTTCTCTCAACTCTGCTTTTTAAAACAAGTAAAAAAACTTTAGCGTAAAGAGCGGGGCGTTGATGAGGAAGCAGCCACTTTCATATACGAAGTAATTTTTGTTCGTTTTAAGTTTTAATGTCGCTCCTTACTTTCAGCTAAAAAACTTGTTCTTTTAATTTAATTTCTGAACGTTTTTGAATCAATGCATGTTTTGATTTTGGCTCTCCGCAGAGGAATAATTAACACGAAATTTTCAAGTTTTTTTTTTGGCTAAATGGCTTTCTCATTGTTTGGACCGAATGATTTTGAGAAAAAAAGGAACGGTGGAGGAAGCCTAGTTGCCCTGCGATTTTTGGTTACTTAAAAAGGCAACTAGAACTTTTAATTTTTTACGAATGTTTTTATTAGTAAAAGATAAACGTAACTTATAAATTAGCTTACGTAACGAACTTTTGCAATTTCATGTTTTTATTACATATATGAGGGGTTCACCCCATCGTCAGTACCTCGCTCTTTACACTAAAGATTAGATTTTGTCCCAATTCATTAAGAATGACCCCTGAACCACAAAAGCCGTAGAATAAATAGTTGAAATCGCTAAAAATACTTTGGCGTAAAGAGCGAGGTATTAGAAGGAGGTGAACCTCTGATATACGCAATAATTTCTGTTCATTTTAAGTTTTAATGCTGCTCCTTACTTCCAGTTGAAAAAACTTTTCATATTTATTTTTTCATTGTTTTTTTAAATAATGCTAGAAAATCCTGCGCTCCCTTCATGGAAATCTTCTTCCCCCTGACAAATTCCTCGATGGAAAGTTCCCCCAACATGTCCCCCTCTTGTCAACCCCTCCCCCAACCAAAAAGTCCCCCTGAAAACGTCTGTACACTTCCCAATAAGCATTACTATATGTAAGCACTGGTCAAAGTTTGTAACTTGTAGCCCCTCCCACGGGGACTTTGGGGGAGTAAGTCGCCCCCGAAGACATAGTTATAAGGTTTTTCGACTACGCTGATTAAAATGGATATCTCATAATTTTGATCAGTTGACTTTGGGAAAATAATTAGCGTTGGAGGCGGCCTAGATGCCCTCCAATTTTTTTTGGTCACTTAAAAAGGGCACTAGAACCTTTCATTTCCGTTAGAATGAGCCCTCTCGCAAGATTCTAGGACCACTGGGTCGATACGATCACCCCTGGGAAAAAAAACAAACAAATAAACACGCATCCGTGATCTGCCTTCTGACAATAAATACAAAATTCCACATTTTGTAGATAGGAGCTTGAAACTTCTGTAGGGTTCTCTGATACTGATGGTGTGATTCTATTTCGAATAATCTGATAATCTGATTTCGTTAAGATTTATGACTTTTAGGGGGTGTTTCCCCCTAAAATAAAATCAGATCGATAATCTGATTTCGTTAAGATTCTATGACTTTTAGGGGGTGTTTCCCCCTTTTTCTAAAATAGGGCAAATTTTCTCAGGCTCGTAACTTTTGATGGATAAGACTAAACTTCATGAAACTTATATATTTAAAATTAGCATTAAAATGCGATTCTTTTGATGTAGCTATTCGTATCAAAATTCCATTTTTTAGAGTTTTGGTTACTATTGAGCCGTGTCGCTCCTTCCTACAGTTCGTTACCACGAACTGTTTGATTGTGAAATTTTCACAAATTATTTCAATGCAAGGAAGAAACCTAAAAGCGAAAAATAGTCAGGAGCTTTCAGTAAAATTATGCACACAAAGCCGAAATCATGGGGAAAATTAAATCAAAGCGAGGTATACATCTTAAAAGTACTACCACACATAGCCAGCGCCATTGTAAAAAGTATTTAGAGCTGGGTCGATGCAAATGTCGAAAATATCTAATAATGCGGTACGCAGAAGAAGTAGACAAGTCAAGAGATTTAGGTCAAACGACAAACCTTGCGGCGGAGCAGAACCCTGTAGCTTCTTCCCCCTTGCCCTACCGGACCATGACTGGTGGTAGAAACTTTGATTGCGACGAATTGAAGGATTGCCGACGGAATTTTGATCCTGCATTTTTCATGCGCGATCTGGAGACTAAGGTTTTGTAGCACAGGTGGGCTGCTATTTTACGCTCTATTTATTAAGCCGAATTCTTAGGCGTTTTCAGTTAAAATATTTTTAAAAATCCGTGAAAAATTTTTCTTCTGAGTCTTGAAAAACTTTTCAAAGATTAAAAATTTTTCAAACAAAGAAAAAATCCATAATTTATGGGCTTTGATGTGACCCCAGTATAGTAGCCAATCTGGAAATTACGGTGGCAAAAGGAAAGTATTAGGCCGCACACAAAAATGAAAAGTTAAATCCATGTCGAGAGTACAACAACAAACGGAGAAATAAATTGAAAGTCCTTGCTTGAATCCTGGCTCGGCGATGACGGAATAGTTCATTTCCCTTTATCAGTATTAACGCAATAATTTATATGTAACCGGAGACAACATTTAAGTAAGCGCACAGAACCCATCTCTAGCGATCGCTGAAAAAGATTATTTGATACATTTAAAAAGATAAAAATAATAATTTGTCAGCGCGACAATCTTCGAGGTTTTTTTTTAATTTTAACAAAATGGCAGGCTCGTCATTCCAACTTCCCACTGCTGCAATTCACATTGCTTATACCTTCGCAAAAATTTGTGCATCCGGTAAATTTCTTCAAAAATGTACTTTAAAAAACAACAATATTTGAATTAAGGATTTTTCTTCTGTTGAATGCGTCTTTTCCCCTTGGAGGAGTGAGTTATGGATTCTGTTAAAAATATTTTACAGTTATTCTCAAATTTGACCCCAGAGCCTGGAACGGGGGGGGGGGGGGAGACTACTGACCCTCTTCCTTAATTTTCGGATCTTAATGCACTTGATAGTGAAGGAAGCTATGCTATCGGTAAAACATTGTAGTGAGTAAGGTCATGGATAAGCATAATTTTCTAGCTGTAATTATTTTAGAAAACTGAATCAATTATGCCTTAGACAATGCAGCATGTTGTGTTTGGATACAAATATTCTAGCCAAAAAGGGATGAGAGGCAGAGATTTTTTTTATATAGAAATGCTAAGATAAACTTTCTAGGTCAAATAAATCGAGACCAAGAGACTGTATTTGCAGGAAAGATAAGAAGTTTATTGTTTGATATACCATAACATGTACTTAATAAGCAGAAGGAAGTAGATTTACTGCCTATTTAGAATAAAAACGATGTAGAAAAACAATAGTGAAAAATAATACAGGGAATAAAAAATTGTGTGTTTTTTGTGGGTACCGTATTATAAAGGTAGTAGTTACAGCGGTATGGATTATAATGGTCGATTGTTACAAAATAAAAATAATAAAGGACATCAAAGATTATAATTTATTTATGTGTATATAACGCCAAATAACGGAAACGTTGTCAATATTTAAGAAAAGTCTTTCAATGGTAAGTCTGCTAACCACAAAAGAGTCAAAGATTTTCATATGGTGAGCGGTAAATTACATTTCTAGATATATTAGCAATTACAAAGGTGTTGAAAAGGAGGCTGAGCAGCATAAAGTATAATATCTTCCTGCTTTAAGACCTACCTGAGTCAATTTTTGATTTCTGCTGATCAGAGTTTTGTTTGGATTAAATTCTTAGGAAATTTATTTATATTCAATTTTTTTTATTATATTTTTTTTATATATTTATTATATTTATTATATTTTTTTTATTATATTTTTTTTATTATATTCAATTTTTTATATTCAATTTTTCAGCTGAATTCTATGTCAGCCAGACTTTGAGGATGCAAAAAAAAAACAGCAGTAAAGAAATTATTGCTCCAAACTGTAAATCAATTAATTTTTTTACATACTGGAGTAATACTTCTGTACTTTAGGATACAATAGCAACCCTCTTTATTATTGTAAGTATTACAGCCATCAACGACAATCAATTTGCCTTGACAAGAAACTCTTCAGAATAAATGTCTTACATAAAATTTGCTTAGATCTGTTATTATATTAATAGGTCTACCAGTTACATGAAAAATTAATTAAATTAATAGATCAATGAAGTTGATAGATCTACCAAATAACAAGTTAACATAAACCCGTTTCTTATATTTTCAAAAATTTAAACACACATAGAATACGTAACACTTTCAATCTTTTTAACCATATAGTACTTTAATCACAATTTAACCAAATCTATCATATATGTGAATATTCTAAAGCTTAGTAAATATCATTGACCAGATTCTCATAAATTATATCTTATCAAATATTGTGTTACAGGGATAATTTTCTTCCCAGTCGCATGCCTGAATAATTGGGTTATAAACAAGGTCTTCTGGACACTGCATCTTCTCTGCGTAGTGTCCGCCAATGCACAAATAGAAGCTATGACAGTCATATGGGTTTGCATAAATGCCATCTTCTATGCATAACATATTAGGACCAGTTCTCGTATGGCCATCTGAAATGGGGAGATTATATGAAACAGAAATAAAATGATTTGTTCCAAGTCGTTTAAGGTAATAAATAAACAGTTCGTTGTAAAAAATCGAAAGTGATGTGTGACTAGGACTAATAGTATCCAAAATTTTGGACAAAGGGGAATTTTAATAGCAATACATAAAGAAAACGAATCTGATTTTAATGGTAATTTGAAATATATTTAATTCACCAAGTTTAAATCTACACATCAGAAGCTACAAATCTGAGACAATTTTCCAAATTTTCACAAAAAGAAAAACACCCTATAGGGAGCGTTTTGACATTGTCCATCATGAGTCAACCCAAAGACTTGTCTCGTCTCCTTTGCACCCCATCTACCCTTGACTACCCATGACTATTAACCTTAGTTTTGCCCTAAAAATGGATGGAAGGAATGTAGACCATCTATGAAAAAGTGAAATGACATCATTTTTATACAATTCTGAAAAATGCTTAAGCGAGCTCTGCCTCTCACTTAGACTATCTAACATGGCTTTTTCTCATTAGCCATTAACATTAGCCATGGCATGATGGCAACCTGATTTGAAGTCAAAATTAAACGGACTTGGTCTCTGGCCTTCCGCCTCGACCTCGCTGGTCGAGGATGTTAATGGAAGTTGCGCAATTAAAACCAACACATCAGAGAGCATCTGTTATTAAGATTACATGCTCTCATCCACAAAAATAGGAAATTTGATTATCTTTTCGAGAGGGAAGATAATTTGGGCGTATATAATGGTTGTTGTTGTATGTCATAAAGACAATTTTTATCTCAAGTGGGATTTCTTTATTTTTCATAACATCAACAAAGCAAAGAAAGAAATCACGGTAATAACCATGACCAGTGACAGAATTAATTAAAGTAGATTAACAGTTAAATATATATTGACATTTTTCCCTGAAAGTCTGAGCAATTTATGAGTTATTAACGTTACAATGTGAGAATGCGCAAATGACGTTTTTTGTCTTTATATGGCACAGCGACTCCCGTTTGTGCTATTTAGTATGTTGTATGTTTTGCCAGAAGACAGATCACGGATACGTGTTTATTTGCTTTTTTTCCCCAGGGGTGATCGTGTTGACCCAGTGGTACTAGAATGTTGCAAGAGGGCTCATTCTAACGGAACTTAAAGTTTCAAGCGCCCTTTTAAGTGACCGAAAAATCGAAGGTCACACAGGCCCCCTCCAACGCTCTTTTTTCCTAAGGTCACTGGATCAAAATTTTGTGATAGCCACTTTTTTCAACATAGGCGAAAAATCTAATAATTACTTCTGTCAGGACGACTTAATCCCCTACAGTCCCTGGGGGAGGGGTTTTAAGTTTCAAACTTTGGCTACTGTTTACATATAGTAATGGTTACTGGGAAGTGTACAGACGTTTTCAGGATGAATTTTTCACGTTATGGGAAGGGGGATCGGGGGGATGGGGTTATATGGGAGTATGTTTCCATGGATGAATTTATCACGTGGGAAGAGAATTTCCATGAAGGATTTTCTAGCATTATTTAAAGAGAGAAAATTTTAGGATTTTCTAGTATTACTTGAAAAAAATGAGAAAATAAATGAGAAAAAAGTTTTTCAGCTGGAAGTAAGGAGTAGCATTAAACTTTAATAAACAGAAATTATTACGTATGTAAGGGGGTTTCTCTCCTCCGCAATACCTCTCTCTTTACGCTAAAGTATTTTTAGTAATTTCAACTATTTATTCTACGGCATTTGTGATTCGGGGGTTATTCTTAAGAATCGGGACAAAATTCAAGCTTTAGTGTAAAGAATGAGGTATTGACGAGGGGACGAACTCCCTCATATACGTATTAAAAATATACAAATATAGATGTTCCTTACGTAAGTTAATTTGTAAGTTACATATATTTATTACTAATAAAAACGTTCGTAAAAAAAAGTAAGAAGTTCTAGTTGCCTTTTTAAGTAACCGAAACTTGGAGGGCAACTAAGCCTCCTCCCTCATCCATTTTTTTATGAAAATCGTCTAATCAAAACTATGAGAAAGTCATTTAGCCAAAAAAATTAATATGCAAATTTCGTTTTAATTATTCATATGCGGTGAGCCAGAATCAAAACATGCATTAATAAAAGAACATTCAGAAATTAAGTAAAAACACAAATTTTCTTAACTGCAAGTAAGGAGCAACACTAAAACTTGAAATGAACAGAAATTTATTCCGTATATGAAAGGGATTGTCTCTCCCTCAACGCTTCCCGCTTTAAGCTAAGGTTTTCTATTGTTTTAAAAAGTAGAGTTGTGAGAAAGACTCAAACTTTAGCTTTAAGAGCGGGGTGCTGAGGCGGGAACAACTCCTTTCATATATGGAATAATTTATGCTAGTTTTAAGTTTTAATGTCGCTCCTTACTTGTAGTTAAAAAACTTGTTTTATTATGTAATAGGTGCTAGATATATAATAAATTATTTTCTAGATATATAATAGATTATTATCTAGATAGATAATAATAGGTTATGCAGATAGGTGCTTGGAGAATTGATGGTAAGGCTCTCTAATATGCTGAATCTAAAGGTGTGATTTTCATTAAGACTGCTTGACTTTTTATTGTATTCTTCCCTTTTCCAAAGTCAGACAAGTTTTCAAAGACGAGGCAAGTTTATTAAGCTCATTGCTTTCAATAAGTAACATTAAACTTGGTGAATTTCATGTTTGGAATCAGCAAAAAAAACAAGTTCTTCTGATGTATTAATTGTTATCAAAATTACTTTTCTTAGAGTTTTACTTACTATTGGGCTTTACTTTCAGGTCGCTCTTTACTTACAGACCGTTACCACAAACTGATTGAAAAGTGGGTTATACTTACGCAACTAAATTCTCTCGTTCGCGAATTTATCCCAAGTGAGAAATTCGCCCTAGCTAATCTAACCGACATTCATTTTTTTTTCTCAAATGGTTTTAATAGCTTTAGTCCCTTGCTACCATGTAGTCGAACTTAATTGCCTGAAAAATTGTGCTAATCTTCAGCCGAATTTTCGTGTTACCAATCTATTATGTCACCAATCAATTTGGAAGCATTGATTAATTCAAATTAGCAGCAACCAATAGAAAACGCATATGACATATTTGCCGAACGTTTGAAACTCCAAACGACAACAACCAGTGGAAGGTTTATGGGGGAGGTAGGCCTAATACAGGGATAAGTATTATACGAAAAAAAAATCTAAAATTAAATAAAAAAGCTATAATTTTCAAATAGAATTAAAAAGAGACATTAAACCTAGAAACGAATATATATAATGTCGTGTTAAAAAATATAAGGATCCAGGTGCTGATTGTATGGTAAATGGGTTTCTTAAACGTAAAGGCTCTGAGGTTAGAAATAAGTTACTGAAGATTATGAATATGCTTTTCGGAATAGGGGAAGTACCTAACAATTTTAGAAAAACCTTAATTAAACCACTGTATAAGAAAGGTGACAAGAGTGAGTGTGGTAATTATCGAGGCATTAGTCCGGAATCTGGAGGTAGCAGGTTATTTAGTAATACGACACTTTTTAGACTGAAAAATGCTGTAGACATAGTTTTAAGAGAAGAACGGTGTAGTTTTAGAAAAGGTAGAGGATGTGTCAACCAAATTTTCATTCTTTGGTGAATGATTTAGAAGTGCTTGAATTGTCAAACACCTTTGTACACAGTTTTATAGATTATGAGCAATCCAGCTGATGGAAGAGCTTGAGCAAAGGTCTTATCCTTGTACGGTATACCAGAGTAATACACTAAAGTGATTAGTGCTATGTACGAGAATGACTGCTGCGGTTACGGCAAGAAATGAGGGTAGCAGCGGGTTTTGTATTAAATCAGTAGTTAAGCAGGGTTTTGTTCTATCCCCCTTTATATGGATCATTTTGATGAACTTTGTTCAGCACAGAAAAGGCAATGCGAGACACCAGAAACAAATGAGGAAGAACAACTCTCCTGTGCTGATAATGCTGATGATTTAAGCATCCTTGATGAAAGTGTGAGTAGGATAAACGAGGTTTGAGAGGTTTTGCAAGTTCAGGGTGCTAGAATTAGCTTGAAAATTAATGTTAAGAAGACTAAGTCACTAAGGCTAGGAAAATGTGAAGGTGAAAAGTTGATGTTGGGTAACGAGAAGATTGATCAGGTGGGCAGCTCCAATTACCTTGGTAGTATTATTAGTAAAGACTATAGAAGCAGTGAAGATGTTAAAAGTAGAATAGCAGAGGCTCTGGGTGTTTCTTAGCAGTTGAAAAAATAATTGGAAGAATAGGAAGATAAGTCTACAAACCGAGATTAGAATATTAGAAGCTACAGTGATAACAGCTGTCAAATATGGCTCTGAAGCATGGGCGCTCCGAAAAGTGGATGAAGACGTGCTAGAGGTTTTCCAGACTAATTGCCTACGGATTGTTTTGGGTACCCAGCTGACTGACCGTATTTCAAACAGTAGACTGTGCGACAAATGTGGTTCAATCCCTCTGTCTAGGGCTATAATGAAAGAAAGGTTGAGATGGTTAAAGCAAGGTGTGCGAATGAAGGATGACATGTTGCCGAAGATTGTCCTTCTCAGCCAACCGTCTAGGGCTAAACGGAAAGCAGGTCTTCCTCCGTTGTGGGAGAAGGACGTCATAAAGAAAGATTTGAAGAAGACGGGAACTTCCTGTTAGAGTGCAAAAAGGAAGGCTTCATATAGATTGGGATTGAGGAGGAGCGTGTATACCTCTGCTGGTCTCAAGTGGCTTGGTGATGTGGTGAGTTGTCAGTAGTAGTAGTAATGTCATATAAGAAGGGGAATACAGTCTCTTGAAATCTTCACGCTTTACGCTAAGGTCAACAAATAAATGAGGTCAGTAATATAACCCGAGCCAACAAAAATTGTGTTTGAGCAGTGACAAAAGACAAAGTTTAGGGTATGGAGTAGTGGGTTCAGGAGGAGGCATCCTCCCTCAATACCGGATAATTTATGTTCGTTTTAATTTTCTCGTCATTTTTTACTTTCTTATGAAAAAAACTCGTTTTATTTATTTTATGTTTTTAAGGAATGTTTTTTGTTAAAAGTGACTGAAATTGTAGAAAACACAATTCTCAAAAGAATATGCCCGCCAAAACAATGTTCATTTCATCAGGAGAGGGGTGTAAACCCTTGTGCTGCCGATATAGGTGTTTCAGAGTTTCTGACGAAGGTCAGTACCGTGATAGCTTAGCTTTATCCCAAGTCTCCACAAGATTGTGAGACAAAAGAGGATGGCTGCCGCGCACCATACAACTTCCAGGCTGAAGGGCAAAAACCAGAGATGAACTATATTGTAAGGACTGTCTAGTTCTTTACATTTTTTTAGAAGCTACATAAATTTTCAACCAGTAAACTATGTGATTCTCCGTTTTATGCCACCGAACGAATCTTTGACTAAAACGCTGTCACATTAAACTCGAAAAATTTAATGATGAGACCAAGGTTTTTAAAAATTTGTAAAATTAACATTTAAAAAGTCAGATCCCCATTGTTTGTTTGATTTTAATCACATTGCTCCCTGTTATACATATTTACATATTATAAACAAATGAGACGTGACAAAGATTAGGAAATGGACGTTTTTTAGAAAAAAAAGGAAAAACTCGGTCAATATTTAAAAAGTATATTGTCTCACTATCAGTGACATGGCCATCCCCCATGCCTCTCAGCTGTTCCAACCGGAACTTAACCTGATCTTTCCTAAAAGTTTATCATAAAAGAATAAACGTAGTTTACTGCTATGTTTTATTTACCTGCTGTTTTCAAAATTTTAAATAAACATTTTATTGTAGAGGATAGCTGCCCCTGACCATTGTTCATTCTGGCTGAATGGCCAAGAACTAGGGATAAACTCTACTGTAGGGGCTGCATAACGTAGTGCCATATTCCTAACCTTTTGTGAACCCAAATAAATTGTCTCCCAATGAGTAGTGATTCTGCTTTTTATGCCACTGAACAAATTTTGACCAAAACAGTTTTTGATCTTAACCTCATCTTTCTTAAATAGTTATCATAATGGAATAAATTTAGTTTTATAAAAAAGATTTGTACCTGTTGCTTTTCAAAAACTGAAAATAAATATTTTACGCTTTTCAATTTTACAGTAAATTCAATATATTCAAGTATGTGCAGTTAAAAAATTAAGGCACTTCAAACCAATGTGATGGCGATCACGCGTTTGAGAATGTTCCATTTTTGCTTCAAATCATGTATTAAATTGACCGTAAACAGCGGAAGAGGAGGGTAAGCAATGCCTGTTTTAAGTTTCAACATAGCCTTATAAAGTAAAAAAAAAAAAACAAAAAAAAAACTTATTTCCTATTTTGTTTAAAAAGAGAATGCAAAACCATGCGATTAATTAGTGTGAAAAATTGGGCGCAGACAACTGAAACTTGCCGTTGGCAAAATGTCAACAAATATATTTGAAAATTACTTGGGATTTCATTCTTACTGATAGTAAATCGCATTTTCTTAAAAATTATCTTTGAATATTTGTTACGCTTGGAAGTGACAACTTTGGTTTTCCGTTGAATTTCATGAGGAGCCCTCAATTTGTTCAAACAAAATTAATCCTTACGCGCATCTGACCAGCCTTTCTACTAAGTGTTTTGGGGCTGGTTTTTGAAGTTTTATTTCCAAAGCAGCCAGGGGCAGCCGAGCAAGGCATGCAAACGTATAATTTAAAGAAGGATTCGTTAGGTAACGGTTTATTTATTATTATTTTTTAAGGAATGGGTTGATAATATATGGGTATTTTTTTGATTTTTGTGTTTTTTTTACAGTTAATCATTTGTTAATAACCGATGTAAGTAGCTACCCTGATGCAGATTTTTTTGTAGCGTTTTTGGGTGGCGATTAGAAATTCAATTGATGTTATTTTGTTTGTAATAGATTTAATTGAAATGTCTCTATGAGTAGTAAGTCTTGATATCACAAATGGTTTTTTGATTGACTCTTGAATAACATTGACTTAAAAACATGGGCCGAAGCTCAAGCACTCTGGGCCAGGCTGAGGGAGGATAGTTTATTCTATTTTAGTTAGTCTAGCTGTAATTCCACTAAGATTAACTTGCTTCTGCGAAAAAAAAGTATACACAAAGAAAACTCATTTTTAGTAGGGAAATTTTTTGAACTGACACACCTCCTGCGACGGTCCACTGCTACGCATCATATTTCCCCTAAAGATTTCACTTTAGAATATAAAGAATCTTTAAAAAGGAAGTTGTGACAAATGAGCCCTTCTAAAACTTCCCTTGATTCTTTTTTCTGAATGATGAATCTAAGAAAAAGAAAATAATAGAGCCAAAGAGACATGCTTTTTTTTACATCTATCCTACCGCGAAACTATATTCAAACTGCTTTCATCTATTGTAAAAGATTTGTATCCTAGAATTACAGAATATATGAGATAGTAAAATAAAATAAAGGAAATAGACGAAGTATGGAGGATTCAGTTTTGGATTAGTCAAGCCAAAAACAATAATTTTCAAGATACATCCTTGAATATTGATATATCCCGCAATTTTCCACAATTGTATAGTCTAAGATCAATAAAAAGAAAAATTGAAGCGTAATAATAATAAAAAATATAAAAAAATAAAATTAAAAAATATAATAAATAAAAAAATAAAAAATAAAATATAATAAATATAATAAATAAAATAAATAAAAAAAATATAATAAAAAAATATAAAAAGAAAAAGCGTTATAATATTCTGGTAGAATTTGAGAGCATGGTTAGGGAAAAACTAGAATTTACCAATTACCCATGGATTGATGGCAACTTGATTTTAATGTATGAAATATCTTAACTAGTGCAGGAATTAAATAAGCTTAACAAGTTAAACTTGCGGTTTAACTTGTTAAAATTGAATATTAAGAAACATGTTGCACTTCTTCTAAGCTATAATATTGTTTACTTAGAACTCTTCAACTTTCAAAATAAAGCAAGTCCTCCATAAAATGAATGAAAAATACTTATGGTAATAGTTGCCAAAGAAATGACATTTAAAGATATATGCATTATTCAAATGATAATATAAAATAAAACCACACTGGCTCTGCTTTTGACGTTTAAAGAGAAATTAGTCAACAAATAAAGAGACAAAGAAGCTGCCCTTTCCCACAAAGCCAGGAAAAACGAAGTATCTAATTGGCTGGTTTCTTTTGCCTTCTTGCCAGTAAAACACCAATTGGAAACATGATATAACCCAAAAAGAACTTATATGGAACATTAAAAGTAGCTTTTTTTAAACAGCTGCACTTACCGCTTGGTCGCGTGGCAAAAAAACAAATCAGGAATACAGCTATAGAAAAGACTTTATATGCTTTCATTCTAATAGGATGGATGACCGACTGATTAATTGCAATAAAATGTCTCCTAAGTACATTAAAGCTTATCATACTAAAGGATAATTGATGTCGTCAATGATCTAATACCTTGATAGCTAGATAAACTTATATTTGAAGTAAACAGTAAGGATCAGGTAAAAAATGAACATCATATATTATTGAGAATTCCTATTTTCTTTAAATTCTTTTTAAATAGACACAATAGTTTTGAATTAAAGGAATGTATGAAACGACAAGGTTAAGTTTGATGTTTGTAGTGGAATTTGTACAATGGCTGAACTGTCTGATGCATGAATCATAACCCTTTGATCAAATTAAATAAAAAAAACTAGATTTTTTAACTGAAAGTTAGGAGCAACATTAAAACTTAAAATGAACAGAAGTTACTCCGTATATGAAATGGGTTGTCCCCTCCTCAACGCCTCGCTCTTTACGCTAAAGTTTTTAATTGTTTTAAAAAGTATAACTGTGGCAAAGAGTCAAAATTTAGCGTAAAGAACGAGGGATTGCGGAGGGGACAGCCTATTTCATATACGGAGTAATTTCTGTTCGTTTTAAGTTTTAATGTTGCTCCTAACTTTCAGTTAAAAAAGTTAGTTTTTTTATTTAATTTCTTAATGTTTTTGAATTAATGCATGTTTGATTTTGGCTCTACGCACATAAATTATTAAAATGAAATTTGCATATTAATTGGTTTTTTTTTGGCTAAATGGCTTTCTCTTAGTTTTGATCAGACGATTTTGAGAAATAAGGGGCGAGGAAGGAGGCCTAGTTGCCCTCCAATTTTTCGGTTACTTAAAAAGGCAACTAGAACTTTTAATTTTTAACGAACGTTTTTATTAGTAAAAAATATACGTAACTTGAGAATTAACTTACGTAACAAACTTTTATATTCTTATTTTTTTATTATGTATATGAGGGGGTTTGTCCCCTCGTTAATACCTCGCTCTTTACACTAAATCTTAAGTTTTGTCCCAATTCTTTAAGAATGGCCCCTGAATCAGGAACGCCGTAGGTAAATAGTTGAAACTATCAAAAATACTTTAACATAAAGAGCGAAGTATTTATCTCCTCCTAAATAACTCGCTATTTATGCTAAAGTATTTTTAGAACCCCTCATATGCGTAATAATCTCTGTTCGTTTTAAAATTTAATGCTACTCCTTACTTTCAATTGAAAAACTTTTTCATGTTTATTTTTTCATTGTTTTTTTTTAAAGTAATGCTAAAAAATCCCGCTCCCTTTTCATTGAATTTCTCTTCCCCCGTGACAGATTCCTCCAAGCAAAGATCCTCCCACATAGCCCCGTGCCCTCAACCCCACCCTCAAACCAAAAAAGTCCCCTCTGAAAACGTCTGTACACTTCCCAGTAACCATTACTGTATGTAAACACTGGTCAAAGTTTGTAACTTGCATCCCCTCCCCCAGGAACTGTGGGGGAGTAAGGCATCCCCAAAGACATAGTTATTATGATTTTCGACTATGCGGAACAAAATGGTTATCTAAAAATTTTGATCCGTTGACTTTGGGAAAATATGAGCGTGGGAGGGGACCTAGGAACCTTTCATTTTTTTTGGTCACTGAAAAAGGGCACTAGAACTTTTCTTTTCCGTTAGAATGAGAACCATAGGGTTCTCTGATACGTTGAATGCGACGGTGTGATTTTTGTTAAGATTCTATGACTTTTTGGGGGTGTTTCCCCCTATTTTCCAAAATAAGGTAAATTTTCTCAGGCTCGCAACTTTTGATGACAAAGACTAAGCTTGATGAGACTTATATATTTAAGTCTCGTTAGGAGGTCTCGTTATATATATTAAGTCTCGTTAAGTATCAAAAATATGATACTTAATATGGCAATAGGATATTATCCCCAAACCACAAATACGTTAGGAGGGGGCGAATGCCCCCACCTGGATCCCTCAGTGATAGATGTATCTATCAACAAGTGAAATGACATCATTTTTATACAATCCAAAAAGGGTTAATGCCAGAATTTGCTTCTCACTCTAACTATCTGTCCCGGTCTTTTTTCCAGTTAACCATAGCTTGATGCCAGCAACTTGATATTAATTCATGCGATGAAAGCCCTATTCTAATATCATCAGATGTGCTTGAAATATTGTTGACATGTCCATTTGATAGCATGTCAAGTTATCCAATAGACCAATTTTTGATTTAGTTATTATCCCCCTCAAGGTTCTCTGAGAGTTTTCTAATAATGTCCTTACCCTTTTTTGGACACACAAGCAGGAACGTCAAGTATAGGGGGAGGTGGGACACCCAACAGTGTTTTTGGTCACTCGGAAACAAAAGAAGTTGGAAAAATTGTCGTGGTTCACAACGCTTTTTCTGACGCCGCTAAAATTCTTTATTCTGTTCAATTAAGACCACGAAAATACAGACTTGTCATCTACAGGAATTTTGAACTGGGGTCGTAAACCCAGCAGTTTCACCGACTCCTGTCGTAATTTTACAGATGGTGCCACAATTTTCTATTTGGTTAAACAAACAGTATTACAATAGTGACATAATATGTACCGAAATCTCAATCTCGGTCAGTAAGTGCAGCAGTTTTACCGACTCGTGCAGTGACGTATTGTATTCGAAACAGACATTATGCTAATTTTTGGGAAAAACAGGCGGTAAAAATAACCAGCCAGTCGGTAAAATTTCTTTCCCCCCCTGACATTTTGGCTATTAACGACCCTGTGCATAAGATATAATGTATCGTTTTTTCCGGTAATGAAACCTATAAAGTTTGACTATTACGAAGAAAATAGTTGTCTCAAACTTTATATTATATATCCCTGGGAGTTGAAGGGAGAGATGTTTAGAAATCAACGTAAAAGATGTGGGTTGGAACTGCTCTCCAAGTACTCTTTATCTGAAAAATGACTTTCAATCTACAATCAAATGCTCCACTTTTGGAATTCCTTTCATGCGAAGTTGCTAAAGAAAAAAAGTAATTCATACAAACTTTGACTATTGCGAACAAAATTGTTATGTCAAACTGCATATTAGATATCCGTGGGGGTTGAGGGTAGAGATGTTTAAAAATCAACCAAAAGGAAATGGATGGGAGACTGCTCTACAATTACTCTTTATCTTAAGGATGACTTTCAATCTACAATCGAATGCTTCACATTTGGAACTCCTTTCATGTGAAGTTGCATAAGAAAAAGTAATTCATTGAAACCATGTCATTATTTAATTAGGGATACCTATTTAATTAATTGGGGCTATTTAATTAATTATAGGTTATTTAATCGTAGTACCCACGGTTCCCAAAAGTCTTTAAATCTACGTTACTCTTTTAGAAGCCTAGTTTGTTGTACAATAAATTAGAAAATAACGCCAAGGAGTTCTAATATGTGACAGATATTTCTAGAAAATATCTAACTTCTTTAAATAGTGTTCTATTGTATTAAAATATAGTGTTGGCTTGAATCTTCAAAATATTTCCAATCTCAGTTTCTCAACGGTTTACGATATTCTAGAAAACAGTAAACGGTGATATTAAGATTTTGTGGAAAAGGATACTTGTATGATAAACCTCGTACCGCTCAAGTTACGCATTGTACAACCGTTTTTTTTTCCTTCGTTACTTTTCGTTCGTTCGTTTCGTCTGGTTTTTTCGTAGCGTGAGACAAGACAAAGAGAAGTGACAGAATAGATGAAAAAAATTTAATTTGGGCTATATAACGAAAAAAGAAATCATCAATGCAACAGCACAAACACATTAAAAAAAAAAGAAAAAAAAGGAGATAGAAAGAGAAGGGGAAAACTGTTTTCCTAAATTAGTGATTAATATAGACCGGCCTTAACCCTACTCATCCATACAAGCACAGAGGTCAAACAGCATATAGCCATACACAATCCACCATAAAGAATAAACCATGGACAGGTAGTCATGTCGTCAATGAGTATAAGTCGTCATTTGCAAAACAATAAAACCACTATGAAAACCCGCTATACTTTACCCCCTTCCTTATGTGCAAATATATAGCCCAAATTTGTTTCCAGAGTATTAACAGTTTTATCTTACTTTGGTATATTTCATTAGGATAGAGCGTCAGAGAAGCATACAAGAAGAATATTAGGCAGGGGGTCTATCAAACAGTTCGTGGTAACGAACTGAAGTAAGGAGCGACCCGGCTCAATAGTAAACAAAACTCTAAAAAACGGAATTTTGATACTAAAAGATACATAAAAAAATTAGATTTTTATGCTGATTTTAAATATGTTTCATCAAATTTAGTCTTTGTCATCAAAACTTACGAGCCTGAGAAAATTTGTCTTATTTTAGAAAATAGAGAAAAGCACCCCCTAGAAGTCATAGAGTCTTAACGAAAATCACACCATCACATTCAGCGTATTAAAGAACCCTATTGTAAAAGTTTCAAGCTCCTAAATACAAAAATGTGGAACTTCGTATTTTTTGCCATAAGACCGATCACGGGTGCGTGCTTATTTGTTTTTTTTTGTTTTGTTTTTCAGGGGTCATCGTATCGACTAAGTGGTCCTAGAATTTAGCAAGAGGGCTCATTCTAACAGAAATGAAAATTTGTGGTGCCCTTTTTAAATGACCGAAAAATTGGAGGGCACCTAGGCCCCCTCACACGCTCATTTTTTCCCAAAGTCAACGAATCAAAATTTTGAGATAGCCATTTTGTTCAACATAGTCCAAAACCACAATAACCATATTTTTGGGGATGATTTACTCCCCCAAAGTCCCCGGGGGAGGGGCTGCAAGTTACAAACTTTGACCAGTGTTTACATGCAGTAATGGTTATTGTGAAGTGGACAGACTTTTTCAGGGGGATTATTTTGGTTTGGGGTGGGGGTTGAGGGGGGGGGGGGCTATGTAGGGGGATCTTTCCTTGGAAGAATATGTCATGGGGAGATAGAAATTCAATAAAGGGGGCGCAGGATTTTCTAGCATTATTATAAAAAAACGATGAAAAAATAAATATGAAAATTTCTTCAGCTGAAAGTAAGGAGCAGCATTAAAACTTAAAATGAACGGAGATTATTACGCATATGAGGGGTTCATCTCCTCCTAAATACCTTGCTCTTTACGCTAAAGTATTTTTAGTAATTTCAACTATTTATTCTTCGGTCTTTCTGATGCAGGGGTCACTCTTAAAGAATTGGGACAAAGTTTAAGCTTCAGTGTAAAGAGTGGGACCCTCTTATACATAATAAACCCCTCAGTGTAAACCCCTCATATACATAATAAAAATATAATAATAATAAAGTTTGTTACGTAAGTTGATTCTGAATTTACGTATAATTTTTGCTAATAAAAACGTTCGTTAAAAATTAAAAGTTCCAGTTGCCTTTTCAAGTAACCGAAAAATTGGAGGGCAGTTAAACCTCCTCCCCCACTCCTTTTCTCAAAATCGTCTGATCAAAACTAACAGAAAACCATTGAGCCAAAAAAAGAATTAACATACAAATTTCATTTTTGATAATTTATGTGCGGAGAGCCAAAATCAAACATGCATTAATTCAAAAACGTTCAGAAATTAAATAAAAAAACTTGTTTTTTTAACTGAAAGTAAGGAGCGACATTGAAAATTAAAACGAGCAGAAATTACTCAGTGTATGAAAGTGGATGTTCCCTTCTCAACGCCCCACTCTTTACACTAAAGTTTTTTACTGTTTAATAAAGTAGAATTGAGAGAAAGAGTCAAACATTAGCGTAAAGAGTTGGGCGTTGAGAAAGGAACAGCCCCTTTCATACACGGAGTAATTTCTGTTCGTTTTAAGTTTTAATGTTGCTCCTTACTTTCAGTTAAAAAAAGTATTTTTTTTTTATATTTAATTATACAAGTACCTGGGCACGTCTATATTGGGTGCTCCTCATATTATCAAAGGGTGCGGATGGTAATCTCGTTAAAAAGCAATGCGTAAGTAACAAACAATGATAAAAAAGACAAGTTTTATGAGGAAATGGAATTTTTCTTGATTTTTTACCTCACATTTGTATTTCAGACATTGGAAAATAAAACGGCTAGTAATAAGTTTGAAAAGCCTGTACCAACACTTGATTTGTTTCCAAATATTCTTTACTATTACTATATCTTCTTACCTTTGTCAATTTCTTATTACACATGGGAAAATTTTTGTTTTTAGCTTCCATCTTATTTAGTTTTGGAAAGTAACACCTTAACATTTGATTTTAATAGGACAACCAAAAGTTTATGCTTGAATGTTCAACAATGTGCACTTAAATCCTTCGAAGAAAATGTATACACAAATGTAACTCTGAGGTGATCAAATACATATGAGATTTTATAAAAAAGAGAGTAGAAAAAAGACATTTACTTCCAAGAATAATGTACAGGCATCGAAAACATTAAGCGACTCTTACAGCAAAAATAGTTTATAGAAGTGTTTCCCGGTCTTCACTGTCTTTATTTTATCGAAGCATCTATAAAGCTCAAGTGACCCCCCCCTCCTAATAGCAAGTAAATATTCAACAATGAATATTTATGAAGTTGTAATATAGTAATGAAGTTGTACATAAGCTCAACAATGTACAATAAGAGAAATTGTGAGCAGCGTGTATGATTGGTGCTGTAATTGGGTGTAACTGTTATTTTATCGACAAGGGTCATTCTTCATAATTTTCACGTCATAATTCCTTTTTACGTCATAATTTATGAAGTTGTAATATAGTAATGAAGTTGAACATAAGTTCAACAATGTACAACAAGAGAAATTGTGAGCAGCGTGCATGATTGGTGCTGTAATTGTGCGTAACTGTTATTTTATCGACAAGGGTCATTCTTCATAATTTTCACGTCATAATTCCTTTTTACGTCATAATTTATGAAGTTGTAATATAGTAATGAAGTTGAACATAAGTTCAACAATGTACAACAAGAGAGATTGTGAGCAGCGTGCATGATTGGTGCTGTAATTGTGCGTAACTGTTATTTTATCGACAAGGGTCATTCTTCATAATTCTCACGTCATAATTCCTTTTTACGTCATAATTTATGAAGTTGTAATATAGTAATGAAGTTGAACATAAGTTCAACGATGTACAACAAGAGAAATTGTGAGCAGCGTGCATGATTGGTGCTGTAATTGGGCGTAACTGTTATTTTATCGACAAGGGTCATTCTTCATAATTTTCACGTCATAATTCCTTTTTACGTCATAATTTATGAAGTTGTAATATAGTAATGAAGTTGAACATAAGTTCAACGATGTACAACAAGAGAAATTGTGAGCAGCGTGCATGATTGGTGCTGTAATTGGGCGTAACTGTTATTTTATCGACAAGGGTCATTCTTCATAATTTTCACGTCATAATTCCTTTTTACGTCATAATTTTCCTTAGTAAAGGTCATTCGAACCAATATAGGGCAAATCCCTCCATGTGTGAAACACTTAGTTTGACACATATTGTCAACAAATGTGTAGTTTCAAACCAGGACTAGTTCCTTGCAGTTTGAATGAGAGTTGCAGTCAAAATTTACAGTCCAAAAAAAAATTTGTTAGTACAAAAAAAAGAAGAGTTTTAATTACAGGCTTCTTTACTTCAATTATTCACATTTAAATAAAATCAAAGTGTCATACAATACCCTAAATATAAAGTGTCACATTAATACTGAGACTTCTACATATAAAAAAAAATTAGGCCTGGCCTAGACGTAACCAAATTATTAATATAAATTTTGTTTGTTGACCTTTTGCTAAGGGAATAAACCTCATTAACTTGAGTTAACTCACTTAGAAAAGAAATGAACTTACCTCTGACACAATTATACATAAAAACAGTTGTATAAAATTTACTATAAGATTCAAATATTAGAAGTTTTGAAGCGTTTAAAGCTAGTTCCTTTCATTTTGTTCCTGTTCCTAGCTAGTTTCAGTTCCTGAACTAGTTCCTAGTTTATATTGTCAACAAAAGTATAGCTTCACACCAGGAGTTTTGGGACAGAGCATTAAATTTCCCCCTGAAAATGTTGTCAGAGATAAATATAAAAAAGCGTCTTTGCTTGGCAGACATTGAAAATGTGCTTGAATGTTACTTCTGTTATACTTCTTGTCTCCTACCTTTAAATTTCCAATATACTACCAGTAAACAAGTCTCCACTCGTACAAGACATGCACATTAGCCATGCAAATTCCGAGAATTTGCCGAATTTGAAATTTTTCTGTAATAAATAAGTTAATACCGTCTGTAATCAAGATAAATATTTTTTTGGCAGGAAACTTATTCTAATTACGTCACATCTTTAGATAACAAATGCATAAAAAAACTAGTTTTTTTAACTGAAAGTAAGGAGCGACATTAAAACTTAAAACGAACAGAAATTACTCCGTATATGAAATGGGTTGTCCCCTCCGCAATCCCTCGCTCTTTACGCTAAAGCTTTTAATTGTTTTAAAAAGCAGAATTGTGGCAAAGAGTCAAACTTTAGCTTAAAGAGCGAGGGATTGCGGAGGGGACAACCCATTTCATATACGGAGTAATTTCTGTTCGTTTTAAGTTTTAAGTTCGCTCCTTACTTTCAGTTAAAAAAACTAGTGTTTTTATGTAATTTCTGAACGTTTTTGAATTAATGGATGTTTGATTATGGCTCTCCGCACATAAATTATTAAAATGAAATTTGCATATTAATTCCTTTTTTGGCTAAATGGCTTTCTCTTAGTTTTGATCAGACGATTTTGAGAAAAAGGGGGTGGGGAAGGAGGCCTAGTTGCCCTGCAATTTATCGGTTACATAAAAAGGCAACTATAAATTATGTCACATCTTTAGATAACAATTGGTTGTGATCGATTAATTTTGCCATGTATGGTATCACAAATGAATATAAATAAACAAAATAATTAACGCCCTAAAGAAAACCCAAACCTTAAAATCTACGTCATAATAGCTGGGGAAACCCAATGATGTAGGCGGAAGAACAAATCTAACCAAAAAAATATTTACCTCGCAAATATTCGTTTTTGTGGAAGTCACTGTGCGATATTTGACTATGCCTTTGCATTGTTTATATTTACTTTGGGTTATATTTAAGTTCGGTATACCAGGATAAAGAGGACCAGAAGGTTTATGTAACATTAGTTAAATAGAGGATATGATAATGAAATTCTACCTCTTAATTTTTGTGAAATAAAATTATTTAATTTGGTTCAATTCTTCAATTTCTGAATTAAAACTTCCCTGTTTCAAATAGTCTCCTATTTGGGATCCCTTCCAATATTCTATTGGGATCCCTTGAAATTTTGTTAACATCAACCAAAATTCTTATTCTCTCTTCTATTGCAATTAAATTTAAAAAAAAACAAGTTTTTTTTAACTGAAAGTAAGGAGCGACATTAAAACTTAAAACGAACAGAAATTACTTCGTATATGAAAGGGGCTGCTTACTCATCAACGCCCTGCTCTTTATGCTGAAGTTTGACTCTTTCTCTCATCTCTTCTTTTTAAAACAGTAAAAAACTTTAGGGTACAGAACGGGGCGTTGATGAGGAAGCAGCCCCACACACCACAGCAGCCCCACACACACACACACACACACACACACACACACACACACACACACACACACACACACACACACACACACACACACACACACACACACACACACACACACACACACACACACACACACACACACACACACACACACACACACATACACACACACACACACACACACACTTTTTACTTTCAAAAGCCTTGAAAGTAAAACAAAACACCTTGAAAGATAAAAATCTCTTAAAGTATTATATAGCATCTCACGTGTGCATTGCCATTACTTAACACCAAACGCGTGTGTCCTCCTCAGTTGCAGCAGGGGTTACCCTCTTGACCGGCGGGAAAACATTCCCTATTACGTAAAAAGCATTTACAGCGTGAAGAAGTTTCTAAAAAGTATACTAACCTGGATTCGAAGGGGATGGGCCCTTGGTAAACGAATTGACTCTATACTACTACTTCCTGAGAGATAAACTCAAACTTAACCTACTTAAAATTAGGATTGATAATTAAATTGGCCGTTAATTTTCAATCAATAAAACAACAGTCGTTTTTCCAATCGTATTAAGCACATTTGTTTCTGAATTGCTCTGTACCTTAAAATGAAGTTTCACTGAGTTCCTTGACCTGAGGTTTAATTCATCAATGAAAAGGGGAATTTCAAACAGTTCGTTGTAACAAATTGTAGCAAGGAGCGACCCGGCTCAATGGTAAACGAAACTCTAAAAGAAGGAATTTTAATACTGATAGATATATCAAAAGAATTAGATTTTTATGCAGATTTTAAACATATAGGTTTCATTAAATTTAGTCCTACTCATAAAAAGTTAGGAGCCTGAGAAAATTAGCCTTGTTTTGGAAAATAGGGGGAAACATCCCCTAATAGTTATAGGATCTTAACGAAAATCACACCATCGCATTCAACGTATTAGAGAACCCTACTGTAGTTGTTTCAAGTTTCTATCTGCAAAAATGTGGAACTTGGTATTTTTTGCCAGAAGACCAATCACGGGTGCGTATTTATTTTTTTGTTTGTTGTTGTTTTTGCCAAGGGTGATCGTATCGACCAAGTGGTCCTAGAATGTCGCGGGAGGACTCATTCTAACGGAAATTAAAAGTTCGAGTGCCCGTTTTAAGTGACCAAAAAAATTGGAGGGCACCTAAGCCCCCTTCCACGGTCATTTTTCCCAAAGTCAACGGACCAAAATTTTGAGATAGCCATTTTGTTCGAAAAACATAAGAACTATGTCTTTGGGGCTGACTTGTTCCCCTGCAATCCCCGGGGGAGGGGCTGCAAGATACAAACTTTGACCCGCGTTTACAAACAGTAATGGTTATTTGGAAGTGTTCAGACCGTTTCAGGAGGATTTTTTGGTTGGTGAGGGGGGGGGGTTGAGTGGAGGAGACTACGTAGGATGATCTTCCCTTGGAGGAATTTGTCATGGGAGAAGAGAAATTCCATAAAAGGGGCACAGGATTTTCTAGCACTATTTAAAAAAAAATGAAAAAATAAATATGAATAAGTTTTTTCCACTGAAATTAAGGACCAGCATTAAAACTTAAAACGAACAGAGATTATTAGGCATATGGGGGGTTCATCTCTTCTTAAATACCTCGCTCTTTACACTAGAGTATTTTTAGTAATTTCAACTATTGATTCTACAGCCTTTGTGATTCAGGGGTGAATCTTAAAGAATTGGGACAAAATTAAAGCTTTAGTGTAAATAGCGAGGTATTAACGAGGGGGCTAGCCGCCTCATATACATAATAGAAATATACGAATATAGAAGTTCTTTATGTAAGTTAATTTGTAAGTTACGTATATTTTTTACTAATAAAAATGTTCGTTAAAAATTAAAATTCTAGTTGCCTTTTTAAGTAACCGAAAAATCGGAGGTCAACTAGGCCTCCTCCCCCACTCGTTTTCTCAAAATCGTCTGATCGAAACTAAGAGAAAGCCATTTAGCAAAAAAAATTAATATCCAAATTTCGTTTTAATTATTCATTTGCAGAGCGAAAATCAAACATCCATTATATTAAAAACGTTCAGAAACTAAATAATAAAAAAAAAATAACAAGTTTTTCAACTGAAAATAAGGAGCGACATTAAAACTTAAAACGAACAGAAATTACCCATTTATGTAAGGGGCTTTTCCCTCCTCAACGTCCCGCTCTTTACGCTAAAGTTATTTACTATTTTGTAAAGTAGAATTGAGAGAAAGAGTCAAACTTTAGCGTAAAGAGCGGGACGTTGAGGAGGGAACAGCCCCTTTCATAGACGGAGTAATTTCTGTTCGTTTTAAGCTTTAATGTCGCTCCTTACTTTCAGTTGAAAAACTTGTATTTTTATTTAATAAAAGAAAGACCCGTCATTTACAACTAATGAAAGAATTATTTTCTTCTCCGATTGAATTTTAATTTTTGATCGAATATCAAACCTTTCCAGTCAATTTTTAGCTAACAAACAAATAGTCAAACAGTTCGTGGTAACGAACTGTAGTAAGGAGCGACCCGGCTCAATAGTAACCAAAACTCTAAAAAATTGAATTTTGATATCAATAGCTACATCAAAAGAATCTCATTTTAATGCTGATTTTAAATATATAAGTTTCATCAAGTTTAGTCTTACCCATCAAAAGTTACGAGCCTGAGAAAATTTCTCTTATTTATGAAAATAGGGGAAAACACCCCATAAAAGTCATAGGATCTTAACGAAAATGACACCATCAGATTCAACGTATCAGAGAACCCTACTGTAGAAGTTTCAAGCTCCTATCTAGAAAAATGTGGAATTTTGTATTTTTTGCCAGAAGACAAATCACGGGTGCGTGTTTATTTGTTTGTTTTTTTTTTTTTTTTTTTTTTTTTTTTTTCCAGGGGTCATCGTATTGACCAAGTGGTCCTAGAATGTCGCAAGAGGGCTCATTCTAACGGAAATGAAAAGTTCTAGTGCCCTTTTAAGTGACCAAAAAAATTGGAGGGCATCTAGGCCCCCTCCCACGCTCATTTTTTTCCCAAAGTCAACGAATAAAAATTTTGAGATAGCCATTTTGTTCAACATAGTCGAAAACCATAATAACCATGTCTTTGGGGTGACTTACTCCCCCACAATCCCTGGGGGAGGGGCTGCAAGTTACAAACTTTGACCAGTGTTTACATATAGTAATGGATATTGGGAAGTGTACAGACGTTTTCAGGGGGATTTTATTTTGTTTGGGGGTGGGGCTGAGGGGAGGGGGCTATGTTGCAGGATCTTTCCTTGGAGGAATCTGTCATGGGGGAAGAAAAATTCAATGACAAGGGCGCAGGATTCTCTAGCATTACTATAAGAAAACAATGAAAAATAAACATGAAAACGTTTTTTCAAATGAAAGGAAGAAGTAGCATTGAAACTTAAAACGAACAGAGATTATTACGCATATGAGGGGTTCTAAAAATGCTTTAGCATAAAGAGCGAGGTATTTAGGAGGAGATAAATACCTTGCTCTTTATGCTAAAGTATTTTTAGTAATTTCAACTATTTATTATACGGCCTTTCTGATTCAGGGGTCATTCTTAAAGAATTGGGACACAACTTACGATTTAGTGTAAAGAGCGAGGTATTAACGAGGGTACAAACCCCCTCGTATACATAATAAAAATATAAGGTTATGAAAATTTGTTACGTAAGTTAATTCTTAAGTTAAGTATATTTTTTACTAATAAAAACGTTCGTTAAAAATTAAAAGTTCTAGTTGCCTTTTTAAGTAACCGAAAAATTGGAGGGCAACTAGGCCTCCTTCTCCACCCCTTATTTCTCGAAATCGTCTGATCAAAACTAAGAGAAAGCCATTTAGCCAAAAAAAGAATTAATATACAAATTTCATTTTAATAATTTATGTGCGGAGAGCCAAAACCAAACATGCATTAATTCAGAAACGTTCAGAAATTAAATAAAAAAAACTAATTTTTTTAGCTGAAAGTAAGGAGCGAAATTAAAACTTAAAACGAACAGAAATTACTCCGTATATGAAATGAGTTGTCCCCTCCGCAATCCCTTGCTCTTTACGCTAAAGCTTTTAATTGTTTTAAAAAGTAGAATTGTGGCAAAGAGTCAAACTTTAGCGTAAAGAGCGAGGGATTGCGGAGGGGACAACTCATTTCATATACGGAGTAATTTCTGTTCGTTTTAAGTTTTAATGTCGCTCCTTACTTTCAGCTAAAAAAATTAGTTTTTTTTATTTAATATTGAACTAAAGATTAAGTCAGAGACAATGCTGTAGCGTTGCCTATAGTATAGGCCATAAGGCTCCAATTTTTTTTTATCAGTGAAACTTCTAAGGGATGGTTTTCATATAGGATGTGTAGTATAAACTTTGGAGAGGGATAACTCGATTGGAAATCAGAAGCTCTATAGCCTTTTTAAGAGTCAAAAGTGATAGGAGGGTACCAGTGATCCCCCATGCCCTATTATCCCAAAAAGTATCCAATCAAAAATTAAGATACCTGTTTTATTCAAAATAGTCCAAATATTACATACCAAGACAGGGTTTACACCACCCCCCAGAAGGTAAGAATTGCAAGGTATGCCTCGTGGCTATATGAGGTGTTTATGGAAGGGGGGCATAAACTATTAAAGGAGGTTCATTTGAGTGGAAAGTTATAGTTCTACTTCCCTTTTTAAGAGTAAAAAGCGATCAGAGGGCAACTAGCCCCTCCCCCTCCCTCTTTTCCCATATGCATCCATCAAAATTTTGAGGTAGCCATTTTGTTTGAAATACTCGAAAGATCAAATAACAATGCCTTTGGGACTGACATAACCCACCAGTGCCATGGGACAAGGAATTTAAGTTATGACCTGAGGGCAAATAACGTTTTGATGAATGGGGTGGTCGTATAAACTTTGAAAGAGGCGTATTTGGTTGGAAATTGAAAGCTGAAGTCACCCTTATTAGGAGTAAAAAATACAGAAGGGCAACCAGCCCCCCCCTACATCCTTTTCCCCTAAGTGAATCCGATCAAAAATTTTATTTCATTCAAAATGGTCCAAAGGCGAAATATCAATTGTTGAAAAACCATTATTCAAAATGGTCCAAGGGAGAAATATCAATGGTTGAAAAATCATTATTCAAAATGGTCCAAGGGCGAAATATCAATGGTTGAAAATCATCTCCTTTAAGTCTCCGGGGCAAGCGATATAAGCCAAGCTAACTGCCCATTGTTAGTATATAAGGTTGTATAGAAACGGTTGTTGCATAAACGTTGGAGGGCTCATTTGATTGAAAATAGGAATTTCTAGTTCTCTGTTTAAGAGTAAAAAGGGATCGTGTGTCAAAGTTTTGCACCTTTTCCCCCAAATTAACCTGAGCGAAATTTTGAGATAGCCATTTGTTCAAATAGTCCTAAGGCAAGATAACTAAGCCTTCAGGATTAATAACCCCCATCACCTAGGACAAGGGCTACAAGCTATGGTCGTTGCCCATTGTTACATATAAAGTTTTTTTTTTATGGAATGGGTGGTCTTATAAACTTTGGAGAGGGTTCATTCAATTGGAAATGAAATTGGCCCCCTCCAAAGTTAGTAAAGCCTTATAGCCAACCTCCACGGTGAAATTTTGAAAAATAGCATAAAGGCCAAATAAATATGTTTCCGGGTATGACCCCCCCCCCAAGTCCCCAGGACAAGGGCTGATTGTTATTCAAGCTACTGATTATCAATATTTATAAAAGAAATTACAATAAATAACCGAATCGAACTGAAAACGAGCAAAAATTAATACGGGTAAGGCTGAAAACCCCAAGCCTTCTCAAAACTAGAATATAGTTTGTACTTTACTGAAAAAAAACTAATGACCGTAGATTATCTGTTTAATATACATATACTTTTATTTATTCATTAGGGTTTCGATAATTTTTATTTATTAAAGTAAAAAATAAAACATTTAAATTAAATTTTGTTTTCAGTAATATATATTTTCTTTTTAAGTAACAATTTCTGTTCTTTTAAGTAATAATTTCTTGATAATCAAACAGTTCGTGGTAAAGAACTGTAGTAAGGAGCGACCCGGCTCAATAGTAACCAAAACTCTAAAAAATTGAATTTTGATATCAATAGCTACATCAAAAGAATCGACTTTTAATGCCGATTTTAAATATATAAGTTTCATCAAGTTTAGTCATACCCATCAAAAGTTACGAGCCTGAGAAAATTTGCCTTGTTTAGGAAAATAGGGGTAAACACCCCCTAAAAGTCGTAGAATCTTAACGAAAATGACACCATCAGATTCAGCGTATAAGAGAACCCTACTGTAGAAGTTTCAAGCTCCTATCTACAAAAATGTGGAATTTTGTATTTTTTGCCAGAAGACAAATCACGGGTGCGTGTTTATTTGTTTGTTTTTTTTTTGTTTTTTTTCCCAGTGGTCATCGTATCGACCAAGTGGTCCTAGAATGTTACAAGAGGGCTCATTCTAGCGGAAATGAAAAGTTCTAGTGCCCTTTTTAAGTGACCAAAAAAATTGGAGGGCATCTAGGCCCCCTCCCACACTCATTTTTTCCCAAAGTCTACGGATCAAAATTTTGAGATAGCCATTTTGTTCAGCATAGTCGAAAACCAAAATAACTATGTCTTTGGGGATGACTTACTCCCCCACAATCCCTGGGGGAGGGGCTGCAAGTTACAAACGTTGACCAGTGTTTACATATAGTAATGGCTATTGGGAAGTGTACAGACGTTTTCAGGGGGATTTTATTTTATTTGGGGGTGGGGCTGAGGAGAGGGGGCTATGTTGGAGGATCGTTCCTTGGAGGACTATGTCATGGGGGAGGAGAAATTCAATGAAAAGGGCGCAGGATTCTCTAGCATTACTATAAGAAAACAATGAAAAATAAACACGAAAACGTTTTTTCAAATGAAAGGAAGAAGTAGCATTGAAACTTAAAACGAACAGAGATTATTACGCATATGAGGGGTTCTAAAAATACTTTAGCATAAAGAGCGAGGTATTTAGAAGGAGATAAATACCTCGCTCTTTTGCTATAGTATTTTTAGTAATTTCAACTATTTATTCTACGGCCTTTCTGATTCAGGGATCATTCTTAAAGAATTGGGACAAAACTTACGATTTAGTGTAAAGAACGAGGTATTAACGAGGGTACAAACCCCCTAATATACATAATACAAATTAAAGAATATAAAAGTTTGTTACGTAAGTTACTTCTTAAGTTACGTATATTTTTTACTAATAAAAAAATTCATTAAAAATTAGAATTTATGGTTGTCTTTTTATGTAACCGAAAAATTGCATGGCAACTAGGCCTGCTTCCCCATCCCTTATTTCTCAAAATCGTGATCAAAACTAAGAGAAAGCCATTTAGCCAAAAAAGGAATTAATATGCAAATTTCATTTTAATAATTTATGTGTGGAGAGCCAAAATCAAACATACATTAATTCAAAAACGTTCAGAAATTACATAAAAAAAACTAGTTTTTTTAACTGAAAGTAAGGAGCGACATTAAAACTTAAAAAGAACAGAAATTACTTAGTATATGAAAGAGGCTGCTTCCTCATCAACGCCCCGCTCTTTACGCTAAAGTTTGACTCTTTCTCTCAATTCTTCTTTTTAAAACAGTAAAAAACTTTAGCGTAAAGAGCGGGGCGTTGATGAGGAAGCAGCCTCTTTCATATACGAAGTAATTTCTGTTCTTTTTAAGTTTTAATGTCGCTCCTTACTTTCAGTTAAAAAAACTAGTTTTTTTTTAGTGTCTTAAAAGCTCTAATGTTACTCTTTACTTTCAGTTGAAAAACTTGTTTTTTTATTTAATTTCTGATGTGTTTTAAATAGTTCCAGGAAATTGGCCCCACCTCCTTGGAGAAATTCCTCTCCCTTCGGAAATATCGTCTAGGTAATTCAATTCAGGTGAAAATTTACCCCAGACAATTACCCTTAATAACTCCACGTGCAAAATTGTGACTGAAAAGAGAAAGCAAGACATATATAAAGAACTTTGTCAAGGAATTCTGGCAAATTCCTCCATTGTAAATTTCCATGGCGAGTTCAACCCATGTAAATTTCCCTTCCCATGGAAGATTCCCCATAGAAAAACCCCCAGCAGAGAGTTCACCCCTTCCACACCCAAAAATGTATGCATACTTTCCAATAATAAATACCATGCGTAAACAATGGGCAAATTTATAGCTCAAAGCCCTTTCCCCTGGGGCTGTGGGGGGGGGGGTCATGTTATATACGAAGGCATAGTTGTTTGGCCTTTCAATTATAATGAACCAAATAGCTATCTCCAATTTCGATCGGACGATTTTGGGAAAAAAAAGAGAAGGGGCAATAGTTACCCTCCAATCTTTTTGGTCACTTAAAAAGGGTGCTAAAACTTTTAATTTCCGTTCAAATGATATTCTACTAGCTTACATGTCGCGCGTTGTTGCTACCTCGTCATTACAGGATGTTATCCATAGAATATTGATATCTCAAAAGAAAGAAATTTAAAGGAAAATCCCCTTCCAGAAGAAATCTTCACGCAGAAAATTCCCCCTCCTGCGGGAAATTCCCCCTCGTATGATAAGGATCATAATTTTACACTTATAAAAATTAAAAAATCCCCTGGGGCAATTCTTCGCCGTAAATTACTTCCACTGAGTAAATTCCTACCCCGAAAAATTTGCCCAAAATTTAATGTAAAGATCGTATTTTAAACTCTAAGGAAAGTGAAAAATACATTTGGATCGTTAAGCACCCAATGAGTGCAATTGGATAATTAATATCAAGAAAATAAGAACGAAGGCAACAGTCAAGCATTTATGTTCATTGGTCTATAATTTCAGTCAATACGAAATTTGAAGAGGGCCTCTGGGGCTGAGGGGGAGGACTTAGGAATAAAGGTTTTGCAAAATATTTTATCAACCACTTCTTAAAGTTTCTTTGCAATCAGGTGAACACTTTAGTGATGCATACAGGTCACAATCTTAACTTTAGGAATTCACAAAAATTTAAATGTATTTATCTGGAACTCTGAAGTTAATGCGTATATTTGGACCCTGATAATCCTTCCAATATCTAATCAAAAATAAATACTTGATAGGTAATGATCTTATTGTGTGCAGAAGGAATAATAACAAACAAAACTTCTGATTAGAAAAATATCAGATTGTTTGAACCAGTTTTTAAAAAAATTGCTGCACTGTAAGATTAAAAATTCAAAATAATATTTACATTTTATTGTGAAAGCAAGTATCCGTCAGCTTCCTCTGATATTTCATCTCCCTCACTCCCTTTTCTTTTCTCACTCCCTCTTTCAGAAATATTTCCTGGTTATGAAAACGAGGAGACAATTTAACTCATTGCAAGTCTATTGTCATTTCAAAAGAAATTGATTCATAGAAATTACAAATTATCTAGTTTAAAGTGTTTATTTTCATTAAAACGTCTTTGTTTCTTCGAAACACTTCCCATATTAAGAGAGAACAAGACTGAAGTAAACAAAGAGGAAAAACTTTTTCGTCCTAGGGCTAATCATAGAAAATGACCGAGTGTCTCTATTTATCTGCACTCTAGGATTTCAGATGACATATATGATTCTTTTCTTTAGTCACGTCTCTTCCCCCTTGAAAAGGCCCTGATCAAATGGAAGGGGGAACCTAATCAACTCTCCATATGACTCTACAAGAACCATGTATCTTTAGAAAAAAAATAAAATAAAATGATAACTTTTGAAGTTTAGTGTGTTGAGTATGAAAGCAAATTATAGGTAGTAGCCTACACCCAACCCTTAGGATTTTCCAAAAGAATGTCTACCTATGGAGAACAAGAACACCTGGAGTAAATTAATATAACATCTTTCTGAAAAAAAACTACTACAAATTTTCTTTAAGTTGCGTGTAATCATAGCCCCCCCCCCTTCCCCGTCTCCTCTGGAAAAATCTCTTATATTGAAAAACTATTGCCACATAAATCTATATAGCTTATATGAAAAAAAAATACTAAAATTTTTCTTCAGGTTATGTGTAGTCATAGCCCCCCCCTCCTCCGGAGAAGTCCCTTTTGATCTCAATAGTCAGAAGTGGGTTTGTCCCATTCTCCATATTTATATGGCAACCAAGAGTCTATAATTGATAAACCTATTGAAAAGCATCAAGAAATTACCAAAGGAATTTTTTTATTCATTTCTCGTCAATAAAATTAGTCACAAAAAGGGAAAGAAAATAAAACACGTTAAGAACATACCGAGGAATCAACATCCTCTTTTTAAGGATCGATAAGCTGCTTTTACGAGCACTAGCTTTCTTAGTTCGTCTGTTTTCCTCAAATATTTTATGTCTGATTTCAGTATTATAAACCAATTCTTTTTCTGTTTACATTCTTCAGGGGTAATCAACAACTGCTCACTTTTATCCACTTTTCTTTGAGACCAGTTCAGTTTTTGTTTTTTACTTTCTAGCATACGATCAAAGAGGGTCAGTTCATTCTCTGCCTTCTGTTCTATTACAAAGTCCTCTATTTTCGTTTCAAGCTCATCCACTTCTTCAGCAATTTCGTATATAATTCCCTCATCATAATCAAGGTTTAACAACAGATCTATCAAATCCACAAAACTATCTATGGTTTGTTTCTCCATTACGGGTGGCTCACTTGAATGAACTCTGAAACTAAACTGCTTCCTTCAAGATGTATTGGGGTGCCTTGTGTTTTAATTTTAATATATTTAAATTCATTATGAGCCAGAGCGTCTTAATTTATTGATTTTATAATTTATGAGTTCAAAATCGACTATTAGATTTCTTTGAGACTCATTTCCTTTTTGCAGGAGAGTCAGTGCATCTCTAGTCCTACAGCACATAGCTAAAAGAGCCTCTCCAGGGATTAATGCTGTTGATGATTGGTTTTGGGGAAGAAAAATCTGAAGGGGATCAAAACTGTTTGAAAAAAATTATTTTATCAGGTATATCCAAAAATCACAAGGTTGGTTGGAAAGAGTGAAAAGGTCTATTTTTAAATTGGGACATTTTTCATAGTTTCTGAAACTAAACAATTTCATCTGCTATTGCGACAGATAAGCCCAAGCTCCCGTACACAATGGAATTTAAAAAAAATGTATTCTGCATAATTGCACCTGTTTTGATAGATTGGAAATAGTTATAAGCACAGTAAGGCCATTTGGTGACATCCCTCCCTCCAATTGCTAGGATTTCTTTGTGATTCCTCTAACTTTCTGAGTAAAATCTACATGCTTTCTTTGGTTTTTAATGGTTTTCCGTTTCAAAAGATAATATATTAGATACGTGTATGACATTAGCTTTACAGTTACTGCTATTCGGAGGACTGATTTTGGAGCGAATATCCGTCATTCAACGAAATTGAATGACGTGACAAGAACTGACAAAATGACGAAGTTGAATGACGTGACTTCATTCCTGCGATGAAGGTCACTTTAGAGCACAAATGTTTGTGTAAAAGGAAAAAAAAACCTAACATTTAGAACAGGGGCTTGCGTTTGAGATTACCGGGTTAACGACAGCAGATACAAAAGTAATCTGGATTACTGAAAAATAATAGATATTTCGGTATAGTTTAGATAAAACACAGAGAGGGGAGGGGGGCTCCTACTTAAAATCTAGTACCTTTTGTTACTATGTACCATTCATTTGGTGTTGGGTCAGATGAAATCTCATTCCTCGTCAAAATGGTCATCGTCAAATAAAATGTAGCGCAAATATACATTTGCAATCTGTTGGGGTTAATTATGCAGTATCGGAACCTTTTGGGCCAAGTCCCTTCCTCCAATTGTTACGATTTGATAGTTCTCCCTTTTTAATACTGTATGCATATTTTGTTGTTTTTTTTTGGGGGGGGGGTCAAAGCACGACCTTCAAAGAAGTGACAAAGTACACAAGGCTTCAAAATATTCGTGAGATATCCTTCGGATCGGTGTTGATATGGAGGACGGGACTGTGGACCAAGGTTGCACCATGTGCTATGAAAGGGTTGTAGTTCTCTGTAGCTGGAGAGATTGCAGTTTTAACCGACAGCAGGAGTTTTTAAAAATTGATGATTTTTATTGTGAATTTAAGGCATGAAAACGGGGATTAAGACTATTGTATCCCCCTCATAGCTAGGCTAGCTCGAATTAATAAAAAAAATCTCTGCTCTATCATTTAAGACCAAGGCTACATCCAGGGAATCTACTGGATCCAACCTCCCTCCCCCACAGAAATTATATATTTTTTGTAAAAGCATAACAAGAATGCATAAACAAATTTTGACATGTTTTTTAAAGTTTTTTGTACCCCTCCCCCCAAATAAAAAAAAAATCCTAGATACATACTTTTTGACAACATAAATATTTACAAATCAGGGATAAAAAGAGTATTAATGCAAGAGGTGAAAGAAAGCAGCATCAATCCACAAAAATTTAGAGAAGCAAGGATTTTTCAATATTATTGAAAATGCGAAAAAGTTATTTTTCCAAGTTTGCAAGGGAGCAAAATTTATTTTATTAAATAACTTCGAAGACCATAGACCACACTGCCTTTCCATGACGAAAGTAAAACAGTTCAAAATAGGGATGATACCTTTTTATTGACAGTGAAATATAAAATTATTTAACTGGATATTTCGAACACATATACAGTGTTCATCATCAGCAGTAAAACTTTCCAGAGAAAGATTACTTAAAAAGTTTTCAAAATTATATGAAAATAAAGCCGTAATACCTTCGTCAACTCTTGGACCAGGTGTAATTAATTTTTCATCAAGGACCTTAACGTTACAAGAAAAGTCCGCATTAGAAAAAGGTCCAAAATTTTGTTTTAAAACTAATAGAGTCCCAGTAGAAGAAATTATCTCTTCAATAGAAACATCTTTACATAGAAACCCCATCTTAATTAAAGATGTTAGCCTAGTAAGAGCTTCTACTGTTAAAGCCCTGTCAGAGTTTGCTTTAAAACCAGAAATCCCTAACAATTCTATCAAAGACATAAAGATTCTTAATAATTTAAGAAGGGATGAATCTATTATTATTACAAAAGCAGACAAGGGTAACACTTTAGTGGTAATGGACATCAAGGACTACGATTCAAAATTAAACGCTTTACTGAAAGATGAAAAAACTTACAAACAACTTTCTTTTGACCCGACGGACTCATACACAAAGAAGTTTAAGAACGAGTTAAAGAGTTTGAAGGAAGAAGTTTAAAAAAAAAAAAAAAAAAAAAAACAGTTTTACTGCTGATGATGAACACTGTATATGTGTTCGAAATATCCAGTTAAATAATTTTACATTTCACTGTCAATAAAAAGGTATCATCCCTATTTTGAACTGTTTTACTTTTATTTTATTAAATGAAAATAACATGGTACTTTTCAATGCCAAGGCTTAGGGCTGCGGGGGAGGTATTGCAGCTTTACCACTTGTTTCGGAACCTTTAGTTACCAAGGCTTTAAAACCCAAAATTGACAGACTTCACATAAAAAAAACATGAAAAAGTAAACAACTCGTTTTTCAAACGAGAAAAAGTAAACAAAGAAAACAAAGTAAGAAGTAAACAAGGAAAAAACAAAGTAAACAAAGAAAAGAAAAAGTAAACAACATGTTTTTCAAAACATGAAAAAAGTAAACAACTCAAACCTTCCTCTATTACCAAATATCTTTTCTGGTATACGAATTTATCATTCCAAATCTGGCTAAATGACATTCTTTTCTTTATAATTAACTAAATTCGTGTTTTTAATAATGTCCCAAATGAGCTTTGCGACCCAGTAATCGGGCTGTCAAATTTACATAGTCAGTGTCGCAAGCGGATTTTTAAGTCAGTTTCTGTAAGAACTAATTAGCCATAAATAAAAACAAATTAGTACCTGAGCTCCCTAAAATGCTATTGAAAATCCTAAAATGTGGTAATGAAATGGTTATAACATGTAGATAGCAAGTTTTCTTGGTCCGGATTAAAGATTATGGGTAATTTATAATTTACCCATACTCTTTGGTTTGGATCAAGGCCATATCCAGAGCGGTAGAGGGTTTGAGCTCCCCTTCCAAAAATGTTTGTCTGACTTTTAAAAGTTTTTTGTAACCCCCCTCCCCCTAAAAAAATCCTGGATAAGACCCTGGTCTGGATATTCAAGAAGGCTATGTAGCCATAGGGAAAGACTTGCTTAAAGTAAAAAAAAAGCAAAAAACAACTGAGCCTTTCGAATCTAGTGAACTTGGTGAAAACACGACAGAAAGCTTCTCAAAATATTTGCTTTAGTTTATTCTCGGGTCTTTTCGGTCTGGATGCTTAGGAAGTATCGACTATTGCAAAATTTCACAAATCAAATTAGAATGACTAAGGCTTTGAACTAACTGAACTAGCAGTAAGAATAGAATAAAATCAGTTTTATTTGCACAACCTCTCGTAGTCATAAAACTAAATAGCGCTTGTGCTTACAAAAAAAGTACTTTGATACAAAGAAAGGGGTGAATGAGTTGGAAAAACGATTTGTGCGTGAAGGAGGCGCTGCTAATCTGCAACTTTGAGCTAACTCACCAACAGACTGGAGTCATTAGGGGTAGACAATTTGCAAAAAACTTATTTAGTGATAGTTGATAAAAAAAGAAATTTTTGACAAGAAAGAAGCAGAGTGAAGAAACGATAAACTGACTGGTTGCGTTTTATGGGAAGATGTTAGAATTCTGCTTGAGTCATAAGTTAAGTAATCTTATTCTTTAATTAAAGATGCTCACGCTGTTGGTATCTGCTGCAACCTAAGACAGATTAAAACAATTTTTTACCAGACAAAATTTGCCACTAATTCTGACATTTTATGCATTGTATTAGAAATGAATACATTTTGAGAAAAATATATAATCCATCTGAAACATCTTGATTTATTTTGTTTACTAATAAAATGCTATTACCTCACTGGCTGAGATAGATTCTGATTTTTCCTGACAGATCGAATTAAGGATGTAGCACTTTTTCACAAAAACTTGACTTTCATTTTCCTTCCTAATTGAATTGGAGCCGGTACCCACACCCAAAAAATTCCTTCTCTCAAGAAAAATTCTTCTTCAGATAATCGTCCCATGGACAATTCCCCTGCCTGCAAAATTTGGCAGCCACAGAGAAACTGAAAAATAGGTGCCTCTGATGTGGATAAGATGTTCTAAGTTGTAACAAAAGGACCAGATATTAATGGCAGTTTTAGGACCGAGAGTGGCTGGCGTCCTACTCTCTCCCCCCCTAACAGTAATGCAATGAAAGAGCCCTACTATGGAATTTTAGAGCTCTCATATACAAATGTATGGTGTACTCTTTTCGAAAGAAAGATCATAGATGTGTGATAACTTTCCAGATATATAAAAAGGACCAGACAGCAAAAACAGCTGAGGACAGGGGGGAAAATTCTCCAAAGGGGGGATGGTTGGATTTCCAATCATTTTCGATTAAAACAAGCACTAGAACTCTCAATTTTCGACCACCCTTCCCACAAAAACCTTAATTCTTAATAAATCTATTTCATTTAACCTTTATGGCTTTATAATACAGGCAACGCTATAACATTGCCTCTGACTTAAACAGGTGAGTAGAACTTCGAATTTCCCTTCTAACGAACATCGAAATTATTCAGGGAGAATATGGAGGAGAATCATTTGGGGAAATTGTTCAATGGGGGGAGCTTACGGGGGAGGGGGACGCCTAGACCAACTACAGCAGATAGTTTTACTCCGAAACAGAAAGTGGACTTTCTGTTTCGAAAGCTGGGCAAACAACTTCAGATAATTCTCTCAAAAAAAGAGCATAAAACTTTACTTTAGCTCTCATATTATAGACTCATGTTCAACGATAAGTGAAAACTATCTAAGCATTCCAAAACACAATTTCATATTCGTCAATTTGAACTAGTGCACACTCTTTCCGTATTAATCGGGAAATAGACCTTTACTATCCTTTCACAATGAACTGAATTTGACATAACTGGGAAAAAAATATAATAGTTCTCGGTAACAAACTGTAAGTAAGGAAAATGAATCGGCTCAATAGTAACCGAAACTTTAAAAAAAACTGAATTTTAATGTCAATAGATACATCAAAATATTCAACTTACTAGGCTAAAATATTCAATTTTTTTTTCAATGTATGAACTTTTTGAAATGCTAGTCCTAGAAGATCAGAAGAGGGCGCATTTGAACTCAAATTAAAAATTCTAGTGCCCTTTATAAGTGACAAAAAGATTGGAGGGCTATACGGTTGATATATAAGGGATTTCTATACGAAATTTTGTTAATTGCATTACATTATCTTTTCCAACTAAATTTTGCATGTTGAGACGCTCCAGGTTAATTATCACTGGCTATTTTCCTTGGATTTCTTGATTTACGGGAGAAGTCTTTTTCAAAATAAAATTAGCGAAGCATAATTTTTCACGCTGAGTCGCCTGCAAGAAATTTTACGGGGAAGAGGATTTTCAGTGAGGAGGGAGCTTGACGGGGGGTTTACTTTATTTTGGAAAATATTTTCACGGCGGTATATCCCGTAAGTTGAGGGGGGTATATTTCATAAAGGCTGAGCCAGATTTGCTTGCATTATTTAAAAAAGAACATGAATTAAATAAAAAAAACATGTTTTTTAACTGAAAGCAAGGAGTAGCATTAACAGTCGAAATGAACACAAATTACTTAATCTATGAAAGGTTCTTAACCTCCCCCCCTCAATACCTTGCTCTTAACGCTAAAGTTTGAATTTTTGTTCCAATCTTTAAGAATGGCTACTGAAACACAGGGGCAGTTTAATTAGAATAGAAAGCCTTTTAAAATAACTGACAGCTTTAGGGTTTTGAGCAAGGTATTGAGGAGGGGGCATCCCCTCATATACGGAATAATTTTTGTTTGTTTTAAATTTTAATGTTGCTCCCTAATTTCAGTAAAAACATACGTTTTTCTTATTTAATCAAACAAAAGAGGACACAACCAAAGTTTTGTTTCAACAATGGAAGTAAAGATCTTAGTCGAAACTTGAAATGAACAAGAACAATTGCGTCGCAGGCTATGTAATATGCATCTGAAAAACTGGCTCGATTAACCTGGCTCGAAAGACCTCAGTTGAAACTTGAAACGAACAAAAGCAATAGCGTCACAGGCTATGCAACATAGCCTACATCTGAAAAACTGGCTCACTTATACTGGCTCGAAATACCTTAGTTGAAACTTGAAATGAACAAAAGCAATTGCGTCACAGGCTATGCAACGTGTATCTGAAAAACTGGCTAACATAACCTGGCCCAAAATGTTTCCCTATATTTGTAGAATTCTATAAAACTAGGCCTCAACTTAAAACAAAAAACCAACGAAACGAAACAGATTTAACTGTAGAAAAGTCTCCAACTATCATGTAGATCTAAAAAACTTAGGCAGGATTGGTTTTCACGAAAGTGTTAATTTTACAGAATTCTATAAACATAAGAGACTTTAGCAGTCAAACTGCAAAACAATAAATTGATTGTCTGAATTTCAATTTTGCTTTTTACTCCCATCAGAAAAATTTGATTTTTTTTTGTTCTTACGTTTTAAAAACAGTCACCATGAATCTTACAAATGGATCTTTGTCTAACTGAGCAAAGAAACAATAAAAACTAAAACTCTTATTTTCCTTTTTAGAGGGAATTAAATATACGTTCTATTCTGCACAGCCCTTAAACTTTCCTTTATAAAATATGCAAATATAAGACGTAAGATATCTAAGGATATATTATGCCCTATTTCATGTCCAAGGGGTAGTTTTAGGGACATGTGCCCCCTACCAGATGGTTGAAAATTGTACTAGTCACAGGGTCTGTGGAGTTAACTGATTACAGACATAATTGATTTTGACATACATATTGATATTGACATATTGAATCGACATACATAATTGATTGATTATATAGAAAAAAGATTATAGCAATGATAATGATACTATTACACCATTCCCTAGAACCAAGAAGAAAGGGTAGACCAAACTATTTCCGGGAATCGATAGGGATTAGATGTCAATTTTTTCTCCCCCTCCTTCCCGAATTCCATTCTGTGCTTGTATGAAGGTTCAATGAGAGTTAGAACATTTGGGCATTTAAAATGCACTCTTTGAGGCCCCCTGCATTCGGCAGGTGCGGATCTAGAGCAAAATCTGGATGGAGCCCCAATGTGACAAGGGTGTCAATGAGCAAAATCTTGGGGAGGGTCAATAAAACAAAGGTGCCAATAATTGAACAAATTGACAAATTCATTCTAAAAAATAGTAAAAAAAATAAAAAAATAAAAAATTGTACCAGAAAAAAATCCTAGGAAAGGGAGGGACCCCTTCCCGGCCCCCTGGATCCGTCAGTATGCCGTCGCCACTTCTTCATATAACTGAGATATGCTTACACCATTTCACATGGAGCAAATAAGAAATATGAAGCAAATCAATTTAGTTAAATGAAGCTTTAAAATAAATACAGGAATCGTTTTGTGCAATAAAAGGGGAGGTATCTCCCCGCAGCAGCCTTATCCAGGCTTGTTCTAAACAAAGACAGATGATAGATTGCCTCCATTCCCCCCTAGACCCTTACTAATATTCATGTAAAGGCTCATGGATATTTAGACAATTTGGGTATTGAAATATGTTCTTTTAGACATCTGGCTTCCTCCCAGCCTACACAATGATCCACGGCCAAGGGCGTCCTTTGGGGAGGTCCAAGGGGCATTTAGCCGCCCCTCTCCAATTATTTGAATAAAATATTATTATGTAGCCCATTCCCCTTGACTATCCGCATATGGAACCCCCTAGCCCCCTCCCTAATAAAAATACTGGAGATTCGCCCATGCCTACCACCACTGCTTTATAGTAGCTGATGCAGAATCATATGTCATCAAACATAATTATATAGAAAATGATTTTGAATCAACTCAGTTAAATCTAGCATTGAGGTCCACATTAACAATTTGTCTTCTATAGACTACGTGACTTTTCACTAACGAATGTGTGACAAAGTTGCATTACTTCCTCTGCAGCTGGAAGGTCAATAAATTATTTTTAAACATTTTTAAATTGATTGGCATTCTCGAAATTTTCAATTGATTGCAACTTTGTTTGGGGCAAAATCATATATTTTTTTTAAACTTTTTAAATATCAGACAACTTTTTTCAGGTTCGTAACTTTTAATTGGTGGCTGATCGACATTTCGAGGTATCTATTTTGTACTTTCTCTTTGCCTGCTCAATTTTACGTGAGGATGAATTTTTTGCGGAGGAATTTCCATGGGGGCAATTTTTTTGGGGGGGAAGGGGGCTCAAGTTTCCCATTCCCTGGTGCTCAATGAATTCAGGGCATACTTGACAATAAGGAGCCCATGTGTTGTTCCATGCTGCACCAAGGTTGGTCGACACCCTTGATGCTTGTTCCTGTTAAAAATTAAACAAAAACAACTAGTTTTTTTAACGGAAAGTATGGAGCGACATTAAAACTTAAAACGAACAGAAATTACTTCTTATATGAAAGTGGATGCTTCCTCATCAATGCCCCACTCTTTACGCTAAAGTTTGACTCTTTCTCTTATGTCTACTTTTTAAAAAAGTAAAAAAAAACTTTAGTTTAAAGAGCGGAGCGTTGACGAGGAAGCATCCCCTTTCATATAAGAAGTAATTTCTGTTCGTTTTAAGTTTTAATGTCGCTCCATACCTTCCGTTAAAAAAGCTTGTTTTTTCATTTAATTTCTGAACGTTTTTGAATCAATGCATGTTTTGATTTTTGCTCTCCGCAGATGAATAATTAAAACGAAATTTGCATGTTTTTTGCTAAATGGCTTTCCTATACTTTTGACGGAATGATTTTGAGAAAAAAGGAGAGGGGAGGAGGCCTAGTTGCCCTCCGATTTTTTGGTTACTTAAACAGGCAACTTGAATTTAAATTTTTTTCACGAATGTTTTCAAACAGTTCGTGGTAACGAACTGTAGTAAGGAGCGACAAAATTTGCCTCGTTTAGAAAATAGGAGGAAACACCCCCTAAAAGTCATACGATCTTAACAAAAATCACACCATCAGAATCAGTGTATCAGAAAACCCTATTGTAGAAGTTTCAAGCTCCTATCTACGAAAATGTGGAATATTTTATTTTTTGCCAGAAGGCAGATCACGGATGCGTGTTTATTTGTTTGTTTGTTTTTTTCCCAGGGGTGATCGTATCGACCCAGTGGTCCTAGAATCTTGCGAGAGGGCTCATTCTAACAGAAATGAAAAGTTCAAGTGCCCTTTTTAAGTGACCAAAAAAATTGGAGGTTACCTAGGCCCCCTCCCATGCTAATTATTTTCCTAAAGTCAACGGATCAGAATTCTGAGATAGCCATTTTATTCAGCGTAGTCAAAAAACTTTATAACTATGTCTTTGGGGACGACTTATTCCCCCACAGTCCCCGTGGGAGGGGCTACAAGTTACAAACTTTGACCAGTGCTTGCATATAGTAATGGTTATTGGGAAGTGTACAGACGTTTTCAGGGGGATATTTTGGTTGGGGGAGGGGTTGAAAAGAGGGGGATATACTGGTGGAACTTTCCATCGAGGAATTTGTCATGGGGGAAGAAAATACCCCACTCTTTACGCTAAATTATTTTTAGTAATTTCAACTATTTATTCTACGGCTTTTGTGATTCAGGGGTCATTCTTAATGAATTGGGACGAAATTTAATCTTTAGTGTAAAAAAACTTGAGATTACAAAAGTGCGTTACGTAAGCTAATTTATAAGTTACGTTTATCTTTTACTAATAAAAACATTCGTAAAAATTAAAAGTTGTAGTTGCCTTTTTAAGTAGCCAAAAAATCGCAGGGCAACTAGGCTTCCTCCACCATTCCCTTTTTTCTCAAAATCATTCGATCAAAACTATGAGAAAGCCTTTTAGCAAAAAAAAGAAAAAAACTTGCAAATTTCGTGTTAATTATTCCTCTGCGGAGAGCCAAAATCAAAACATGCATTGATTCAAAAACGTTCACAAATTAAATAAAAAAACAAGTTAATAAGGAGCGACATTAAAACTTAAAATGAACAGAAATTACTTCGTATATGAAAGGGGCTTCTTCCTCATCAACGCCCCGCTCTTTACGCTACAGATTTTTACTGTTTTAAAAGCAGAGTTGAGAAAAAGGGCCAAACTTTAGCGTAAAGAGCGGGGCGTTGATGAGGAAACAGCCCCTTTCATATACGAAGTAATTTCTGCTCGTTTTAAGTTTTAATGTCGCTCCTTACTTTCAGCTAAAAAAACTTTTTTTTTTATTTAATTATTAGTAAAAGATATACGTAACTTACAAATTAGCTTATGTAACGAAATTCTGTATTCTCAAGTTTTATTACGTATATGAAGGGATTCATCCCCTCGTCAGTACCTTGCTCTTTACACTAAGGAATAAATTTTGTCCCAATTTCTTAAGAATGACCCTTGAATCACAAAAGCCGTAGAATAAATAGTTGAAATGACTAAAAATACTTACGCGCAAAGAGTGAGTAAAAAACATGCTTATAGTATCAATCAACAAAATTTTTTAGAATCCTGTAGAAATGAAAACCTTATTCCCAACTCTTTAAGATATAAATTACACTTGAATACACGGAAAGAAGCGCAACTCGCCCATAAACTACAGTTAAAAACCTTAGTCCATATTATTAAGGACAAAAATCCAAAAAGACATATAATTTCTTCAGAGAGATTACATAAAAAAAACTAGTTTTTTAACTGAAAGTAAAGAGCGACATTAAAACTTAAAACGAACAGAAATTACTCCTTATATGAAATGGGTTGTCCCCTCCGCAATCCCTTACTCTTTACGCTAAAGCTTTTAATTGTTTTAAAAAGCAGACTTGTGGCAAAGAGTCAAACTTTAGCGTAAAGAGCGAGGGATTGCGGAGGGGACAACCCATTTCATATAAGGAGTAATTTCTGTTCGTTTTAAGTTTTAATGTCGCTCCTTACTTTCAGTTAAAAAAACTAGTTTTTTTTTTTATGTAATTTCTGAACGTTTTTGAATTAATACATGTTTGATTGTGGCTCTCCACACATAATTTATTAAAATAAAATTTGCATATTAATTCCTTTTTTGGCTAAATGGCTTTCTCTTAGTTTTGATCAGACGATTTTGAGAAATAAGGAATGGGGAAGGAGGCCTAGTTGCCATGCAATTTTTCGGTTACATAAAAAAAAGGCAACTATAAATTTCAATTTTTAACGAATTTTTTTTATTATATAATAAAAAAAAATTCGTTAAAAATTGAAATTTATAGTTGCCTTTTTTTGTGTAAAAGTCACAGAATCTTAACGAAAATCACACCATCGCATTCGGTGTATCAGAGAACCTAGAAGCAAAATTTTCAAGCTCCTATCTACAAAAATGTGGAATTTCTTATTTTTTGCCAGAAGACAAATCACGGGTGCGTGTTTATTTGTTTGTTTGTTTTTGTTTTTCTTTCTTTTCCCCAGGGGTCATCGTATCGACCAAGTCGTCCTAGAATGTCGCAAGAGGGCTCATTCTAACGGAAATGAAAAGTTCTAGTGCCCTTTTTAAGTGACCAAAAAAATTGGAGGGCACCTAGGCCCCCTCCCACACTCATTTTTTCTCCAAAGTCAACAGATCAAAATTTTGAGATAGCCATTTTGTTCCGCATAGTCAAAAACCATAATAACTCTGTCTTTGGGAATGACTTACTCCCCCAGAGTCACTGGGGGAGAGGCTGCAAGTTACAAACTTCGACCAGTGTTTACATATAATAATGGTTATTGGGAAGTGTACAGTCGTTTTCAGGGTGTACAGCCTATTTTCTAAAATAAGGCAAATTTTTTCAGGCCTGTAACTTTTGATGACAAAGACTAAATTTGATGAAACTTATATATTTAAAATCAGCATGAAAATCTGATTCGTTTGATGTATAATTTAGCATCAAAATTCCGTTTTTTAGAGTTTCGTTTACTATTGAGCCGGGTCGCTCCTTACTACAGTTCGTTATCACGAACTGTTTGAAAATCGTTGGGAACTTTTTTGCTGGAAAACCTGTCCACTGTTGATTTTTCTCAAGTTGTTAGATTAGAAAGGAATTTGTTTAGCCACAATTTTTGCTTGTCCAAGGAACGTCTGTATAAGAAATTGGAAGGCTTGCGAAATGAATCTTTGATGAGAAACCGTATTTATTCTCCAAGATTCACTCCTGGACCTGCAATTGTTAACCTCCCTTCTAAAACACTGGAACCCCAGGAAATTGAAAAACTGGAAAAAGGTCCAAAATTTTCTTTTTTACCGAAACAGGTTCCTGTGGCAGATATAGTTTCCTCTCTAGAGTCGGCTTTGCATAAGCACTATCCATTTGTTTCTAACCCTGATGAAGTTAGATCTGGTCTTAGAAATACCATTTATAACATCCAAAAAAAGGTTACGCCTCCTACCACCTCCACACCGAAAAGTTTGCACGACATAAAGATACTATCTAATCTCCGAAAAGATCCTTCTATTATAATAACTAAAGCAGACAAAAGTAATTCATTTGTTGTCATGAATACGACAGACTATGACAACAAAATTCTTTCGCATCTAAATGACACAATTATATATAAAACAATAACTCATGATCCTACTGATCAGTTTTTTTAATAGTATTATAAATGAATTAAAGCAGCTAAAAAGTAAAATTAACGCACAATTATACAATAAATTTTTTTTCCCGTGGTAGTTTCTGTCATAAATTCTACGGTTTACCAAAAATACATAAACAGGGTATTCCCTTAAGACCTATCATAGCGTGTACTAAAGCCCCCGCTGTCAATATTGGGAAATGGCTTTGCACAGCTTTCAAACCTTTATTGTATTTCTAAAACTCCTATATTCGTTATTCGCCAGATTTGGTTGAAAAACTTAGTAACATAAGTATTTCAGAAAACACAATAGTTAGTAGTTTTGACATTGTTTCCATGTATACAAATATAGATGTGACTATTTCTGGGGAAGTATTAAAAAACAAAATAGAAGAAAATTACCACTTAATCGAGGTTTCAGCGATGGGAATTGATTGTGAAGTTTTAATGACTCTGGTTAAAATTTGTAATAAGTTTTCTATGTATTTTCAATTTCGCGATTCTTTTTATCAGGAAAAAAAATGGGTTACCCGTCGGGGCACCTTTGTCCGGGCTACTGGCAAATATTTATGTCGAAACCCTTGAAAATTGGGCAATAAACTCTTATTTTTGAAAACACGTCTATTGGGATCGTTATATGGATGACGTAATTTCACTTTGGAATTATGGGAAAGCTGAACTTCGGGGCTTCTTAGATCATCTAAACACTTATGACAAAAATTTACAGTTCACCCTAGAAGCTGAAATTGAAAATAAACTGCCATTTTTAGATGTGTTAATTATTTGTAATGCTGATAAACTGGATTTTACTATCTATCGAAAGCCAAATCAAAACAATAGATATCTTCACTTTAATTCAAATCACCCCCCACAAGTTAAAAGAGCAGTTGTAACTTCCCTCATTGATCGTGCCCTGAATATTTGCTCCGATTCGTATATAAATGCAGACATAAACCTTATCAGGTATATTCTTTTTTATAATGGATGCCCCAATCCTTTGGTCAGTAAGATAATTAACCGTAGAGTAAAAAGACATTCTTTTAAAATCGAAGAAGATATTTCACAATATGAGGCTACTGACAAGCCCTCAAATATTGCCTTTCTTCCGTATATCCCAAAAATCACAACAAAAATTAAAAAATATTGGCACAAAAAATATTCTGTACGAAGTTTTTACTAATAATTTTAAGATCATTAATTTCATAAATTTCGGTAAAGATAAGACCCCAGCTACTCGCCAAAAGGGGTCTATCAAGTACCCTGTGATTGCGGAAATTACTATGTCAGCAGGACCCATCAGAATCTAGAAAAGCGGTTACAACAGCATAAAAGAGACATAGACAAGGCATTAATTTCAAATAGTTCCAACAACTCCTTTGATTCTGCTGTAGGTTGGCATATATTTAATAATCCGTCCCACACGATACTTTTTGAAAAATCTTCACTCCTCAGTAATGATTTGGGGATAAAATAGCTGGTTCGAGAATCCATCGAAATTAGTCTCAAAGTAAATAATAATATTTCTTTAAACAGGGACTTAGGGGATTACTCACTAAATTCTTTATACTCAAATTTAATTAAAAATGATCTTACAAATTATTTTACTAAACCAATTTATAATAGTATTGAACCAGCTACGAAAAGGCCTTTGAGACAGGCTGCAAAAAATACAAGGTTGGCTCTGAGAAAATGCATTTAATCACTTTGTTCTCTTTAGTTTGAATGAATTTATATTCTCACTTCTTTCTTTTTGTCAGTCCTGGTTGAACTTAGTTGAAGTAATGATGCTAAGGCTTTTTTAAAAGAGTTTTTAAAGAACATTATTAGTTTTAATTCTCACAATTTAATGTAAGTTTATTTATATATACATATTTTCTCTCTCGTTCTCATATTGTGCTGAAGACGGCCCTTGGATATAGGGCCGAAATATTCACAGAACGGATTTCCACTGTCTTGAAAAGATTTTCCCTATTGTTTCTAGTTTGTATTTGTTTATTACTATATCTAAACACTGGTCAAAGTTTGTAACTTGTGGCCCTCCCACGGGGAAAGTGGGGGACTAAGTCGTCCCCAAATACATAGTTACAAGGTTTTTTGACTACGCTGAATAAAATGGCTATCTCAGAATTATGATCTGGTAACATTGGGAAAATAATTAGCATAGGAGAGGGCCTAGGTGGCCTGTAATTTTTTGGGTCACTTAAAAAGGGCACTAGAAATTCTAATTTCCGTTAGAATGAGCCCTCATTTCCTGTGTCCCGCTTGTCATTTGTGTCCCAGTGTCCCAGTCTGTAATTTCTCTTTGAGTGTCCCGGTCGTCATTTATATTCCTTGTGTCCCGGTGTCCCAGTGTCCCGGTCTGCAACATACAACAATATATCAATTGTGTTGTAACTTTGTTCACGATCCCATTCCACACATGTAGAAATAGAAGCAGTACGATTAGGTGAAGGCATTCCCAAATGCTTGAGAAGTTTGTTTGCAATAGATAAGCACAAATCTTCAGTCACAACTAAAGTGCAGTTATAAATTTCTGTTGTAAAGTCCAAGGTCATATCTGACATTTCTAGCCGTATTCGGTGGACTATATTCTCGGCCATTTGCGATTTGTATTTCTCCCATAACTCTGTAGGAGATGAAGGAGAGCAACTTTCGCCGGAAGACACGGGCCATAATGTCATGTCTATGAACCGCGCGCGACCTCAACGTCTAGTTCGTGGGGGTGCTTCGCGCCCCCCCCCCCCCCAATCCCCTCGCGCGCGTAAGTCATTACGTGCCATATTAGTTACGCGCTATTGTAGTTGTGTCCCTGTGTCCCACCTGTGAATATAGGCAGATATACTAGCTGTGGGGGTGGCACTTCACGCAACCCCAATACCTAGTTGGTGGGGGTGCTTCGCCCCCCCAAATCCCCCCCGCGCACGTAATTCGCTACGCGCCATATTAGTTCCGCGCCATTGTATTTGTGTCCCTGTGTCCCATCTGTGAATATAGATAGATATATATATATGTTTTTAACTACGTAAAACTTGCGCATATACAACATTCTTCGCTGTCCCATTGTCTGTGTATATAAATAGATTGTCAGGTTTACCGACTCTTGAACATGCAACATACAATTGTCGACGGGAAAACCAATCCGTATTCAGATCTATACCTCATTATTCTAATGATTGCCCTTGAGCTTTGTTGATGGTGATTGCTAATCAAACATTCCCTATGTTCCTGTCATCCTTTATATATCCCTCTGTGCCCCCCGGCGTCCCCGTTGTAGTTGTATCCCTGTGTCCCGGTCGTCATTTCTATTCCCTGTGTCCCGGTCGTCATTTGTGTCCTGGTGTCCCAGTCTGTAAATTCTCTTTGCGTGTCCTGGTCGTCATTTATATTCTCTGTGTCCCGGTCGTCATTTGTGTTCCGGTGTCCTGGTCTGTAGTGTCATCTTATAATGACGTCATATGCAAAGCTTTATATACATATAATGACGCCATATGCAAACCCACAAACAAACAAACATGCATACATACAACTTACTTTTATATATACAGATATAGTTCTTTTGTAGTTTTTATTTTTTAGTTTTTTCTTTTTTTTTTAGTTTTACAGCTTTTTTTTATTCTTTTAAGGTTTTTTCTATTTTTAGCTTTCTTCGCGCCATATTAGTTACGTGCCATTGTAGTTGTGTCCCCCGGTCGTCATTTATATATCCCCCTGTGCCCCCCCGGTGTCCCCGTTGTAGTTGTGTCCCTGTGTCCCGGTCGTCTTTTATATTCCCTGTGTCCCGGTCGTTGATTGTGTCCCGGTGTCCCAGTCTTTAATTTCCTTTTGAGTGTCCCGGTTGCATTTATATTCCCGGTATCCCGGTCGTCATTTGTGTCTCAGTGTCCCGGTCTGTAATTTCATCAGTCGACAAACAACTTCATGACGGAATAATGCTCAATCCTTATAATGACGTCAGTTGGCAAACATGACGTCAGTTGACACACAAACATGAGGTCAGTCGGCAGACACACAAACAAACAACTTATTTATATACTAGCTGCTGGGGTGGCGCTTCGCGCCACCCCAACACCTAGTTGGTGGGGGTGCTTCGCGTCCCCGCCCAAAGCCCCCCCGCGCACGTAAGTCGTTACGCACCATATTAGTTACGCGCCATTGTAGTTGTGTCCCTGTGTACCACCTATGAATATATATATATATATATATATATATATATATATATATATATATATATATATATATATATATATATATATATATATATATATATATATATATATATATATATATATATATATATATATATATATATACTAGCTGTTGGGGTGGCGCTTCGCGCCACCCCAACACCTAGTTGGTGGGGGCACTTCGCGCCCCCCCCAGCCCCCCCGCGTGCGTAAGTCATTACGCGCCATATTAGTTACGCGCCATTGTAGTTGTGTCCCTATGTCCCACCTGTGAATACAGATATATATATATATATATATATATATATATATATATATATATATATATATATATATATATATATATATATATATATATATATATATATATATATATATATATATATATATATATATATATATATATATATATATATATATATATATATATATATATATATATATATATATATATATATATATATATGTGTTTTTAACTACGTAAAACTTGCGAATATACAACATTATTTGCTGTCCCATTGTCTGTGCATATAAATAGATTGTCAGGTTTACCGACTCTTGAACATGCAACATATAATGGTCAATGGGAAAACAATCCGTATTCAGATCTATACCTCATGATTCTAACGATTGCCCTTGAGCTTTGTTGATGGTGATTGCTAATCGACCATTCCCTGAGTCGCCATCGTCATTTATATATCCCCCTGTGCACCCCGGCGTCCCCTTTGTAGTTATGTCCCTGTGTCCCGGTCGTCATTTATATTCCCTGTGTCCCGGTCGTCATTTGTGTCCCGGTGTCCCAGTCTCTGATTTCTCTTTGAGTGTCCCGGGCGTCATTTATATTCCTTGTGTCCCGGTGTCCCGGTCGTCATTTATATCCCCCTGTGCCCCCCGGCGTCCCCGTTGTAGTTGTGTCATTTATATTCCCTGTGTCCCGGTCGTCATCCCGGTATACATTCGTTTTTGAATTGGTATATGATGAAATAAATTTTTAATTTTTTCCCTTTTTTTCCTTTTAGTTTTTTTTTATTGGTTTTGACCTTTTTTTAGGTTTTTTAGTTTTTTCTTTTTTCTTTTTAGTTTTTTTTGAAGTTTTTATCTTTTTAGTTTTTTTATTTTTATTTATATTTTTTTAGTTTTCTTTTTCTCCTTTATTTTTGAGTTTTTTTCCTTTTTTTAGTTTTTTTTTCTTTTTAGTTCTTTTAGTTTTTACCTTTTTTAGTTTTTTTTTAGTTTTTTAGATGAAAATTTTTTTAGTTTTATTCCTTTTTTTCTTTTCAGTTTTTTATTGGTTTTTACCTTTTTTTTTAGCTTTTTTAGTTTTTTTTCGTTTTTTCTTTTTACTTTTTTTTAGTTTTTATCTTTTTTATTTTTTTTTATTTTTATTCTTAATTTTTTTTATTAGTTTTTAGTTTTTTTTTGTAGTTTTTGCCTTTTTTAGTTTTTTCAGTTTTTTTTTAGTTTTTAGATTTTTACCTTTTTTAGTTTAACCAGGATTTGAACCTGGGACCTTCATTCTCCGTTCTGACACCCTCTCTCACCGAGTGACTACTCCAGCATGTTCATTTTGGTGTTTTAAATGGTATATTATTAACCAAATTAATGTGTTTTACAATATACTAAGCATCGTCATAACAAAAATGACGACAACTAATTTCATGACGTCAGTCAACACAGAAATTAAGTTCTGAAATTAAGTCATGAAATTAGTTGCCGTCATTTTTGCTTTGACGGTGACGTCATTCAAGTTATATAAGACATATGTTCACGTAGAAATCTATTAATGTTTAAGTTTACAATGACTGATGAAGATGCTCAAAGAGTCTATGCCAAAAAACTTGCTGCTCATAGAGAAAGTCAGAAAAGAAAGCGTGCCGAGGAACTATCAGCAGCAAGTTTTTTGGCATAGACTCTTTGAGCATCTTCATCAGTCATTGTAAACTTAAACATTAATAGATTTCTACGTGAACATATGTCTTATATAACTTGAATGACGTCACCGTCAAAGCAAAAATGACGACAACTAATTTCATGACGTCAGCCGATACAGAAACATGACGTCACCTGACAACTAATTTCATGACGTCAGCCGACACAGAAACATGACGTCACCCGATCCACAGATCCACAGACAGACAACTTATTTTTATATATCTATATATATAAAAATAAGTTGTCTGTCCGTTACGCTAGATTATATCTTCTATATATATAAAAGAAAACAAACTAGAATGTAAAAACTGGAAATTGCATAAATATTTCGAAATATTTTGACAATAGATAAAAGTAATTCGAAAAAGAAAAATGGTAAAAAACTAAAAAAAAACTAAGAGAAAAAACTAAAAAAAAAATTAAAAATTAAAAAAATTAAAAAAAGAAAAAACCTAAAAAGAAAAAACGTAAAAAAATAAAAAAGATAAAAAACTAAAAAAAAACTAAAAAAGCTAAAAACTAAAAAAAGAAAAAACTAAAAAAAAAACTGGGAATTGCACAAATATTTCAATATATTTTGACAATAGATTAAAGTAATTCGAAAACCTTAAAACAGATACCCCAAATTTGAGGTTTAATTTAAATTGTTGGAGCTTTAGCATGCTTGGCACGTAAAGATTTTTCCAAGTGTCAATGTTAGAATGAACATTGAGAAATTGAAGAAAACAAATCAATAAAAAGAAGAAACTAAAAAAAGAAAAAACTAAAAAAGAAAAAAAACTAAAGAAGAAACTGTATCTATATATATAAAAATCTATCTTCTATATATATAAAAATAAGTTGTCTGTCCGTTACTCCAGATTATATCTTAAATATATATAAAAATGAAACTAAACTGAAAAGCAAACTGAAACTAAAAATGTAGAAACTGGTAATTGCATAAATATTTCTATATATTTTGACAATAGATTAAAGTAATTCGAAAACCTTATAACAGATATTTATAATTTTGAGTTTTATTATAAATTGTCGAGTGTTTGCATGCTTGGTACGTAAAATTTTTTTCTAACATCAATGTTAGAATGAACACTGAAAAATTGAAAAACATTGAAAAAGGTAGAATGTTACCAAAAAGCAAAACCAGGCTTGCGGTTCAAAGAGAAATGGCCAGATTAAGAATGTGCAATTTACGTCAACGAAGGCGTGTCGAGGAACTACCAGAGCAACGCGAAACCAGACTTGCTTCTGAAAGAGAAAGTAAAAAAAGAAGGCGTGCCGAGGAATCAAAAGAACAGCAGGGAAACAGGCTTGAGGCTGATAGAGAAAGTAAGAAAAGAAAGCGTGCCGAGGAATCAGAGCAATCTGAAAGTTATCGCCTGGCATTCAGGTACAACCCAGTCGATGATTATAGCTTGAGTAGATGTTTTCAAATCGGGACAATGTCTAAAATTTGTCCCTATTGCAAGGCCTTGAAATTCAATGGTGAAACAATGGGAATGTGTTGCGCCTCAGGAAAAGTTAAACTTCCTCTATTGGCTGCACCACCAGAGCCATTGAAGACTTTCCTTACTGGAAATACGTCAGAATCTAAGCGTTTTTTGTCAAAAATCAGACAATACAACTCATGTTTCCAAATGACGTCGTTTGGAGCCCAAATCGAAAATCCAGATCAATTTATGTCTACTTTCAAAGTAAAAGGGCAAATTTATCATAAAGCAGGGTCCCTTCTACCATTCTCAGGCGAGAATCATAAATTTTTACAATTGTACTTCATCAGTGATAGAAATTCTGAATTGAATGCACGTTGCGAAATTTCTCCCAACGTTGAAAGGACAATCGTTTCCCAATTGCAACATCTTTTCCACGAAAATAATAAGTTAGTGCGTCTGTTCAAAACAGCCATCGATTTGATGCCTACTGATACTCATAAAATTGTTATTTCTGCTGACAAAACGCCTCCTGGCTAACATGTGCGTAGATACAATGCTCCGACTATCGACGAAGTGGCAATCGTTATGGTCGGTGATCAGTTTTTACCTCGAGATATTATTCTACATAAGCGAAACGCTCAGTTGTTAAGAATTGCTGAAACTCATCGATGCTACGAAAACTACAAAAAAAACTAAAAACTAATAAAAAAGCTAAAAAACTAAAAAAACTAAAAAAAGGCAAAAACTACAAAAAAACTAAAAACTAATAAAAAAAATGAAAAAGCTAAAAAACTAAAAAAACTAAAAAAACTAAAAAAAGGTAAAAAACTAAAAAAACTAAAAACTAAAAAAAACTAAAAAAAGGAAAAAACTGAAAAATAAGCTAAAATAAAGGTAAAAACCAATAAAAAACTAAAAAGAAAAAAGGAAAAAACTAAAAAAAATTTTCATCTAAAAAACTAAAAAAAACTAAAAAAGGTAAAAACTAAAAGAACTAAAAAAGAAAAAAATAAATGACGACACTCAAAGAGAAAGCGACCAGGACAAAAGGAATGTTCGATTAGCAATCAACAAAGCATCGGGACACAGGGAGTATAAATGACGACCAGGACATAAGTAAAAAAAAAACTAACAAAACTAAAAAGAAGGTAAAAACTACAAAAAAACTAAAAAGAAAAAAAAAACTAAAAACTAATAAAAAAACTAAAAAATCTAAAAATCTAAATAAACTAAAAAAGAAAAAAAAAAGGAAAAAAATAAAGGAGAAAAACAAAACTAAAAAACGAATGTATATACAGACCGGGACACCGGGATACAAATGACGACCGGGACACAGGGAATATAAATGACGACCGGGACACAGGGACACAACTACAACGGGGACACCGGGGGAAACAGGGGGATATAAATGACGACCGGGACACCGGGACAGGGAATGGTCGATTAGCAATCACCATCAACAAAGCTCAAGGGCAATCATTAGAATCATGAGGTATAGATCTGAATACAGATTGTTTTCCCATGGACCATTATATGTTGCATGTTCAAGAGTCGGTAAACCTGACAATCTATTTATATGCAAAGACAATGGGACAGCAAAGAATGTTGTATATTCACAAGTTTTACGTAGTTAAAACCATATATATATATATATATATATATATATATATATATATATATATATATATATATATATATATATATATCTTCTATCTATATATATAAAAATAAGTTGGCTGTCTGTGGATGTGTGGATGGATGTGTGGATGGATGTGTCAGGTGACGTCACCTGAAAAAACTGGATTAGGTGACGTCAAAACTGAAAAAACTAAAAAAAGGCAAAAACTACAAAAAAAACTAAAAACTAATAAAAAAAATAAAAAAGCTAAAAAACTAAAAAAACTATAAAGGTAAAAACCAATAAAAAACTAAAAAAAAAACTGAAAAAACTAAAAAAAGGCAAAAACTACAAAAAAAACTAAAAACTAATAAAAAAAGTAAAAAAGCTAAAAAACTAAAAAAACTAAAAAAACTAAAAAAAGGTAAAAAACTAAAAAAAATAAAAAATAAAAAAAAACTAAAAAAAAGGAAAAAACTGAAAAATAAGCTAAAATAAAGGTAAAAACCAATAAAAAACTAAAAAAAAAAGGAAAAAACTAATAAATGACGACACTCAAAGAGAAAGCGACCAGGACAAAAAACTAAAAAAAAAGGCAAAAACTACAAAAAAACTAAAAACTAATAAAAAAAATAAAAAAGCTAAAAAACTAAAAAAACTAAAAAAAGGTAAAAAACTAAAAAAACTAAAAACTAAAAAAAAACTAAAAAAGGTAAAAACTAAAAGAACTAAAAAAGAAAAAAATAAATGACGACACTCAAAGAGAAAGCGACCAGGACAAAAGGAATGTTCGATTAGCAATCAACAAAGCACCGGGACACAGGGAGTATAAATGACGACCAGGACACAAGTAAAAAAAAAAATTAACAAAACTAAAAAGAAGGTAAAAACTACAAAAAAACTAAAAAGAAAAAAAAACTAAAAACTAATAAAAAAACTAAAAAATCTAAAAATCTAAATAAACTAAAAAAGAAAAAAAAAGGAAAAAAATAAAGGAGAAAAACAAAACTAAAAAACGAATGTATATACAGACCGGTACACCGGGATACAAATGACGACCGGGACACAGGGAATATAAATAACGACCGGGACACAGGGACACAACTACAACGGGGACACCGGGGGAAACAGGGGGATATAAATGACGACCGGGACAAAAAAACTAAAAAGAAATAAAAACTAAAAACTAATAAAAAAAACTAAAAAATCTAAAAATCTAAATAAGCTAAAAAAGAAAAAAAAAAGGAAAAAAATAAAGGAGAAAAACAAAACTAAAAAACGAATGTATATACAGACCGGGACACCGGGATACAAATGATGACCGGGACCCGGGACACAGGGAATATAAATGACGACCGGGACACAGGGACACAACTACAACGGGGACACCGGGGGAAACAGGGGGATAACCTGACAATCTATTTATATGCAAAGACAATGGGACAGCAAAGAATGTTGTATATTCGCAAGTTTTACGTAGTTAAAACCATATATATATATATATATCTATATTCACAGGTGGGACATAGGGACACAACTACAATGGCGCGTAACTATTATGGCGCGTAACGACTTACGCGCGCGGGGGGGCTTGGGGGGGGCGCGAAGCGCCCCCACCAACTAGGTGTTGGGGTGGCGCGAAGCGCCACCCCAACAGCTAGTATATATATATATATATATATATATATATATATATATATATATATATATATATATATATATATATATATATATATATATATATATATATATATATATATATATATATATATATATATATATATATATATATATATATATATATATATATATATATCTATATCTATATATATATATATATATATATATATATATATATATATATATATATATATATATATATATATCTATATCTATATATATATATATATATATATCTATATCTATATATATATATATATATATATATATATATATATATATATATATATATATATATATATATATATATATATATATATATATATATATATATATATATATATATATATATATATATATATATATATATCTATATATATATATATATATATATATATATATATATATATATATATATATATATATATATATATATATATATATGTGTGTGTTTTGAACTACGTAAAACTTGCGAATATACAACATTCTTGGCTTTCCCATTGTCTGTGCATATACAAAGCCTTATCTACTTATAATGACGTCATATGCAAATGCTCTTTTTAAAAACAAACAAACATGCATACACACAACTCGTTTTTATATAGATAGATAGATAGATAGATACAATACAAATTAACTGCGTAAAACTTGCGAATATACAACATTCTTCGCTGTCCAATTGTCGCTGCATATAAATAGATTGTCAGGTTTACCGACCCTCGAACATGCAACGTACAATTGTCCATGGGAAAAACAATCAGTATTAAGATCTATACCACATTTTTCTAATGATTGACCTTGAGCTTTGTTGATGGTGATTGCAAATGCTAATTGAATTGGGGATTGCAATCTTTTAAATTGAAAATGCAGATCCGTTGGAATCATGGGAATGCGAGGAATAAGAACAGCCCCACCCTCAAAAGGCCCTGTCAAGATTGTGGCCTCTATTACGTCTTCCATTGTTTTTTACAGCAAGTCGCGTGCCATTGCAAAGCTTTGGTGGGTATATATTTCTTAACAGTATTATTGGTACGCCTATTTTTAGTTGTAGCACGTGTGGTGGAAACCCTGAAAGATCCACGGAATTTAAAAATTCAGATGAATAATTAACTGCCTCATTTGGTTCCAAAACTGTGTCGACTGACTTGTAAAAGACTGCCTGGTCTCGAATCTTGGTCAAAACAATATTGTTGATTTCGTCGACGTTTATGTTTTTGGGTGCAAGAATAGCTCTTTCACTTAGCCATTTATTATTTTTATAATTGTTTAGAATATTCGGAAATACTTTTTCAATCAATTCATTTTTGGACGTCACTAAATTACAGAATTCAGCAGGTAGTTGTATACGTCCTGAAATTGAGTCTACTGGGAGCTTTCCGTTTCCAATTGCCAGCAATTGATCTGAAAATTTTTGACCAGAGTCATCGTTTTGCAATCGGACACGCATATCTGTAGTTAATTTTAATGTTTTTACGTGTGCCCATAAATTACAAAGAAGTATTCATGTTGATTGGAGTGAACGGTATAGAGTCTTCCTATCGTGGTATCTTTGAAGATGGTAGGTTGGCCGTCGACTGACTTACCCTCTTTTCGAAGTTCAAATACTTTATTTTTAGTATTCCACGTGTAATACGATGGCACTTCAGTATACAGCAGTTTTTTTGCAAAAGAATCATTTTGCATAGCGACAAGAAAGTAGTTAACTTTGTATCCGGTGGATTCAGGGCTCTTTGTTGCACGTTGGATTCCGAAAAATAAACACGTTGACCATTCTGTAAATTTAACGCTAAGTGAACAACAGCTGGACTACGTTCATGTATCGGAAATGAAATAATTCGCCAAACAGCTTCATTACTGCTTATGTATCTTCCAGCCTGATATTGTACGATTACGTCGATATCTTTGGTTTCGGACTGCAAGCCAAAAACTGCCATGTCACTGCCTTTGTTGACGTATTTACATATTTATTTGATTGCCTTTACGGAGTTACAGTATTCAACGTGTGCATTAAATGTTTTTGATAATAATGGGGAATATGGAACAACCCACTGGTTATCTACTTCGATTGTGGTACCGTTACGCTTCTTTGTTATTGCTATTTTACCGCCATCTTCAGTAGATCTTCTTCTATATTGTGGGTAACCATCATTGCCAGTAATTGTGTTGGGTACTAAAGTCGAGGATATTGCTTTGTGCACCTTCCTTTGGCCATGCATGGTGAATTTTCGTTCAGTGCACCGCAAGGTCCATGTATCATATTTTTTACAACAATATCATATAACCCCTTATCGACATTTTCATCAGGTATTTCAGCGGAAATCACACCATCAATTTTGTTAGAAGTAATTTTATAATGTAGCCAGATTAGTATATGTGCGTGTGGCAATCCTCGTTTTTGCCATTCCACTGAGTACATCCAGCATCGCACTGACCCAAACACTTCAAGTTTTACTATGTAGTTTATCAGTGATTTCGACTTTTGCCGGAAGACACGGGCCGTAATGTCATGTCTATGAACCGCCGATTGTCCTTGAAGTAAAAGCTGCTGTATCTCGTCCCAAGATTGATTACATGTAAATGTAATAAATAAATCTGGACGACCATAGAGACGAACATACGCAATAGCATCTTGAGCATATTCATGCATATGACGGGGACTGCCAGCATATGACGAAGGTAAAATCGTTAATCTTCCAACGTTTGTGGTATTACCGTCATTTAAAACTGCATCTCGCAAATGAATGTATTGTTCAGAGCGGATTTTGGTCTGATTCAGACGGATAAATAGCGAACGTTCTGATTCAATTTTTGCATACATATCAACGAAGTATTGGTGAAACAATTGACGGCATTTTAAAATATAATTGTCTTCATCCTGCCGAATCATTAGTCTATAGGAATAATAATGCATTGCACTGCATTTCTTATTCATTTCTTTGTTAGTGGCTGGATTTATCAATTTAATATTAAAGTGATAGCCGTCGGCTCCATCCCAAAAAATGATAGGATATTGTAGGGCATCGTAGCATCGATGAGTTTCAGCAATTCTTACCAACTGAGCGTTTCGCTTATAAATAATAATATCTCGAGGTAAAAACTGATCACCGACCAAAACGATTGCCACTTCGTCGATAGTTGGAGCATTGTATCTACGCACATGTTGGCCAGGAGGCGTTTTGTCAGCTGAAATAACAATTTTATGCGTATGAGTAGGCATCAAATCGATGGCTGTTTTGAACAGACGCACTAAATTAATATTTTCGTGGAAAAGATGTTGCAATTGGGAAACGATTGTCCTTTCAACGTCGGGAGAAATTTTGCAACGTGCATTCAATTCAGAATTTCTATCACTGATGAAGTACAATTGTAAAAATCTATGATTCTCGCCCGAGAACGATAGTAGGGACCATGCTCTATGATAGATTTGCCCTTTTACTTTGAAAGTAGGCATAAATTGATCTGGATTTTTCATTTGGGCACCAAACGACGTCATTTGGAAACATGAGTTATATTTTCTGATCTGTGATAAAAAACGCTTAGATTCTGACGTATTTCCAGTAAGCAAAGTCTTCAACGGCTTTGGTGGTGCAGCCAGTTGAGGAAGTTTAACTTTTCCTGAGGCGCAACACATTCCCATTGTTTCACCATTAAAATTCAAGGCCTTGCAATAGGGACAAATTTTAGACATAGTCACGATTTGAACACATCTACTCAAGGTATAATCATCGACTGGGCTGTACCTGAATGCTAGGCAAAACTTTTCAGGTTGCTCTTGAGATTCCTCGGCACGCTTTCTTTTGGTGATTTCTCTTTGAGACGTAAGCCTAATTTCACGCTGTTGTTGTGATTCCCCGGGACGCTTTCTTTTCTTACTTTCTCTATCAGCCGCAAGCCTGTTTTCTTGCTGTTCTTCTGATTCCTCGGCAAGCCTTCTTTTTTCACTTTCTCTTTTAGCAGTAAGTCTGGTTTCGCGTTGCTCTGGTAGTTCCTCGGCACGCTTTCTGTCAGCCGCAAGCCTGTTTTCTTGCTGTTCTTGTGATTCCTCGGCACGCTTTCTTTTCTTACTTTCTCTATCAGCAGCAAGTTTTTTGACATAGACTCTTTGAGCAGCTTCCTCGTCTGTTGCCATTGTAGGTTCTTCAGTCATTTTATAATTAAACATTTTTCCGTGAACGAATGTCTTAAATACCTTTAATGACGTCATCGTCATAACAAACATGACGAAAACTAACTTCATGACGACATGACATGATGACATGACGTCACTCGACAGACACACAGACAACTTATTTTTATATATATACTAGCTGTTCACCTAGCTGGTGGGGGCGCTTCGCCCCCCAAGCCCCCCACGCGCGTAAGTCGTTACGCGCCATATTAGTTACGCGCCATTGTAGTTGTGTCCCTGTGTCCCACATATATATGTTTTTAACTACGTAAAACTTGCGAATATACAACATTCTTCGCTATCCCATTGCCTGTGCATATAAATAGATTGTTAGGTTTACTGACTCTTGAACATGCAACATAAAATTGTCCATGGGAAAAACAATCCGTATTCAGATCTATACCTGATTATTCTAATGATTGCCCTTGAGCTTTGTTGATGGTGATTGCTAATCGTAAATTCCCTGTGTCCCCGTAGTCATTTGTGTCCCGACGTCCCAGTCTGTCATTTCTCTTTGAGTGTCCCGGTCGTCATTTATATATCCCCCCTGTGCCCCCGGCGTCCCCGTTGTAGTTGTGTCCCTGTGTCCCGGTCGTCATTTATATTCCCTGTTTCCCGGTCGTGATTTGTGTCCCGGTGTCCCAGTCTGTAATTTCTCTTTGAGTGTCCCGGTCGTCATTTATATTCCCTGTGTCTCGGTGTCCCGGTCGTTATTTGTGTCCCGGTGTCCCAGTCTGTAATATCATCAGTTGACAAACATGACCTCAGTCGACAAACAACTTCATGACGACATACAGCTCAATCCTTATAATGACGTCAGTCGACAAACATGACGTCAGTCGACACACAAACATGACGTCAGTCGACAGACACACAAACAAACAACTTATTTTTATATATATAGATTATAGCCTTCCTATAACACATATGTATAATACTGTATATGAAATATTATAGCATAATCGTATAGTATCTTGTGATGTGTGTGTTGCTGAACCTGAAGAAGAATAAAAAGAAAGGTATGAAAAAGAAAAGTTAAAAGTATGAATTCAGAAAATGTATCGGAAAATATAGTAAATTTAATATTGCCATGCATTTTTTTGCAAATGACATATAAAATGTTGATTTTCATTTGCGGTATGAATTTTAATCAGCTGTAAATAAAATGTTAAGCTTCAGTTAGTAAAATTCTAAAGACCCTGGAGAACAAATCCAAAGCCACCTTTAATAGAGGATTCATATAAAAGTGATGTCGTATGATCACTTTCAACCAATCAGAGGATTTTAATGGTGATGAACCTCAAAAAGTATGTGATTTTATCTCTACTGAACGCAGGGCAACTATACCGTTAAATAACGGAATTACCGTTAATAACCGTCAATAACTCGCGAAGGATCTCAGCCGTAGATCTCAATTTTCAAGTTTGAATTTTTATCATCTGTAATTAAAATGTTAAATTTCAGTTATACCTTGTCATCTAATGTAATTTTAGAATGCCTAAATCTAAGGGGTGGTCATTTAAAGCAGCGGTTGCACAACTTTAGAAGTTCATGCCCCCCCGCGCGCGTAAGTCGTTACGCGCCATTGTAGTTGTGTCCCTGTGTCCCACCTGTGAATATAGAAATATATATATATATATATATATATATATATATATATATATATATATATATATATATATATATATATATATATATATATATATATATATATATATATATATATATATATATATATATATATATATATATACATATATATATATATATATATATATATATATATATATATATATATATATATATATATATATATATATATATATATATATATATATATATATATATATATATATATATATATATATATATATATATATATATATATATATATATATATATATATATATATATATATATATATATATATATATATATATATATATATATGTTTTTAACTACGTAAAACTTGCGAATATACAACATTCTTCGATATTCCGTTGTCTGTGCATATAAATAGATTGTCAGGTTTACCGACTCTTGAACATGCAACATAAAATTGTCCATGGGAAAAACAATCCGTATTCAGATCTATACCTGATTATTCTAATGATTGCCCTTGAGCTTTGTTGATGGTGATTGCTAATCGAACATTCCCTGTGTCCCCGTCGTCATTTATATATCCCTCTGTGCCCTGGGCATCCCCCTGGTAGTTGTGTCCCTGTGTCCCAATCATCATTTATATTCCCAGTATCCCGGTCGTCATTTGTGTCCCAGTGTCCCAGTCTGTAATTTCTCTTTGAGCGCCCCAGTCGTCATTTATATTCCCTGTGTCCCGGTTTCCCGGTCGTCATTTGTGTCCCGGTGTCCCAGTCTGTAATTTATCTTTGAGTGTCCCATTCGTCATTTGTGTCCCGGTGTCCCAGTCTGTAATTTATCTTTGAGTGTCCCATTCGTCATTTAAATCTCCCGGTCATTATTTGTTTTCCAGTGTCCCAGTCTGTAATTTCTCTTTCAGTTTCCCGGTCGTCATTTATATTCCCTGTGTCCCGGTTTTTAGTTTTCTTTTTCTCCTTTATTTTTCAGTTTTTTTCCTTTTTTTAGTTTTTTTCTTTTTCAGTTTTTAGTTTTTTTAATTTTTTTTATTAGTTTTTGTTTTTTTCTTTTTAGTTTTTTACCTTTTTAGTTTTTTACCTTTTTTACCTTTTTTTAGTATTTTTTTAGTTTTTTAGCTTTTTAGTTTTATTAGCCTGTTCTTTTTAGTTTTTTTGGTACTTTTTACCTTTTTTTGTTTTTTTCTTCTTTTTTATTAATGCTAAGGCCAAAGTTCGAACCTGGAACCTCTCAGACCTGGAACCTGGAACATAACGCTTTACCAACTCAGCTACTTCGGCTTGAATACATTCGTTTTTGAATTGATATATGATGAAATAATTCAGATGTCATATAATGACGTCACTCGACAGACAGACAGACAGACAGACAACTTATTTATATATATATATATATATATATATATATATATATATATATATATATATATATATATATATATATATATATATATATATATATATATATATATATATATATATATATATATATATATATATATATATATATATATATATCTATCTTCTATATATATAAAAATAAGTTGTCTGTGGGTTATGTCTGTCTGTCTGTCTGTCTGTCTGTCCGCATATGACGTCTGAATTATTTCATCATATACCAATTCAAAAACGAAAGTATACAAGCTGATGTAGCTGAGTTGGTAACGCGGTATGTTCCAGGTTCTAAATTCGAGAGGTTCCAGGTTCAAACCTTACAAAAACTACACAAAAAAAAAAAATAAAAAAGCTAAAAAAAGTAAAAAAAGGTAAAAAACTAAAACCTAAAAAGGAAAAAAAAACCTAAAAACTAATAAAAATAATAAAAAAAGGTAAAAACTACAAAACAAACTAAAAACTAAAAAAAACTAAAAAAAGGTAAAACACTTAAAAAAAATAAAAACTAAAAAAGAAAAAAACTAAAAAAGGAAAAAACTGAAAAATAAAGGAGAAAAAGAAAAAAAGGCACAGGGGGACACATGACGACGGGGACACAGAGAAGGTCCGAGATTCTAGGTCCGAGAGGTTCCAGGTTCGAATGTTGGCTTTAGCATTAATACAAAAGAAGAAAAAAAACTAAAAAAGAAAAAAAAACTAAAAAAATGTAAAAAGAAAAAAATAAAAACTAATAAAAAACAAAAAACTGAAAAAGAAAAAAACTAAAAAAAGGAAAAAAACTGACAATTAAAGGAGAAAAAGAAAACTAAAAAAATAAAAATAAAAAAAATAAAAAAGGAAAAAACTACAAAAAAAAACTAAAAAGAAAAAAGAAAAAAAGACGACCGGGACACTCAAAGAGAAATTACAGACTGGGACACCGGGATACAAATGACGACTGGGACGTGTGTGTCGCCTGATGTCATGTTTGTGTGTCGACTGACGTCATGTTTCTGTGTTGACTGACGTCATGTTTGTCGACTATAAATGACGACTGGGACAAAGGGACACAACTACAACGGGGACGCCGGTGGGGGCACAGGGGGATATATAAATGACGATGGAGACACAGGGAATGTTTGATTAGCAATCACCATCAACAAAACTCAAGTGCAATCATTAGAATAATGAGGTATAGATCTGAATACGGATTGTTGTTCCCATGGACAATTATATGTTGCATGTTCAAGAGTCGGTAAACCTGTAGTGGGACACAGGAACACAACTACAATGGCACGTAACTAATATGGCGCGTAACAACCTACGCTCGCGGGGGGGCTTATATATATATATCTATACTAGCTGTTGGGGTGGCGCTTCGCGCCACCCCAACACCTAGTTGGTGGGGGCGCTTCGCGCCCCCCCCAAGCCCCCCCGCGCGCGTAAGTCGTTACGCGCCATAATAGTTACGCGCCATTGTAGTTGTGTCCCTATGTCCCACCTGTGAATATAGATAGATATATATATATATGGTTTTAACTACGTAAAACTTGCGAATATACAACATTCTTTGCTGTCCCATTGTCTTTGCATATAAATAGATTGTCAGGTTTACCGACTCTTGAACATGCAACATATAATGGTCCATGGGAAAACAATCTGTATTCAGATCTATACCTCATGATTCTAATGATTGCCCTTGAGCTTTGTTGATGGTGATTGCTAATCGACCATTCCCTGTCCCGGTGTCCCGGTCGTCATTTACATCCCCCTGTTTCCTCCGGTGTCCCCGTTGTAGTTGTGTCCCTGTGTCCCGGTCGTCATTTATATTCCCTGTGTCCCGGTCGTCATTTGTATCCCGGTGTCCCGGTCTGTATATACATTCGTTTTTTAGTTTTGTTTTTCTCCTTTATTTTTTTCCTTTTTTTTTCTTTTTTAGCTTATTTAGATTTTTTAGTTTTTTTATTAGTTTTTAGTTTTTTTTTCTTTTTAGTTTTTTTGTCCCGGTCGTCATTTATATCCCCCTGTTTCCCCCGGTGTCCCCGTTGTAGTTGTGTCCCTGTGTCCCGGTCGTCATTTATATTCCGTGTGTCCCGGTCGTCATTTGTATCCCGGTGTACCGGTCTGTATATACATTCGTTTTTTAGTTTTGTTTTTCTCCTTTATTTTTTTCCTTTTTTTTACTTTTTTGGTTTATTTAGATTTTTAGATTTTTTAGTTTCTTTATTAGTTTTTAGTTTTTTTTGTAGTTTTTACCTTCTTTTTAGTTTTGTTAATTTTTTTTTTTACTTATGTCCTGGTCGTCATTTATACTCCCTGTGTCCCGGTGCTTTGTTGATTGCTAATCGAACATTCCTTTTGTCCTGGTCGCTTTCTCTTTGAGTGTCGTCATTTATTTTTTTATTTTTTAGTTCTTTTAGTTTTTACCTTTTTTAGTTTTTTTTAGTTTTTTAGATGAAAATTTTTTTTTAGTTTTTTCCTTTTTTTCTTTTTAGTTATTTATTGGTTTTTACCTTTATGTTAGCTTATTTTTCAGTTTTTTCCTTTTTTTTATTTATTTTTTATTTTTATTTTTTTTTAGTTTTTTACCTTTTTTTAGTTTTTTTAGTTTTTTTAGTTTTTTTAGTTTTTTAGCTTTTTTACTTTTTTTATTAGTTTTTAGTTTTTTTGTAGTTTTTGCCTTTTTTTAGTTTTTTCAGTTTTTTTTTTAGTTTTTTATTGGTTTTTACCTTTATTTTAGCTTATTTTTCAGTTTTTTCCTTTTTTTTAGTTTTTTTTAGTTTTTAGTTTTTTTAGTTTTTTACCTTTTTTTAGTTTTTTTAGTTTTTTTAGTTTTTTAGCTTTTTTATTTTTTTTATTAGTTTTTATTTTTTTTTGTAGTTTTTGCCTTTTTTTTAGTTTTTTTAGTTTTTTAGCTTTTTTATTAGTTTTTAGTTTTTTTTGTAGTTTTTGCCTTTTTTTAGTTTTTTTAGTTTTTTAGCTTTTTTATTTTTTTTATTAGTTTTTAGTTTTTTTTGTAGTTTTTGCCTTTTTTTAGTTTTTTCAGTTTTGACGTCACCTGATCCAGTTTTTTCAGGTGACGTCACCTGATCCACGATCCACAGATCCACAGACAACTTATTTTTATATATATAGATAGTTTTTTTTTTTACTTATGTCCTGGTCGTCATTTATACTCCCTGTGTCCCGGTGCTTTGTTGATTGCTAATCGAACATTCCTTTTGTCCTGGTCGCTTTCTCTTTGAGTTTCGTCATTTATTTTTTTCTTTTTTAGTTCTTTTAGTTTTTACCTTTTTTAGTTTTTTTTTAGTTTTTTAGATGAAAATTTTTTTTAGTTTTTTCCTTTTTTTCTTTTTAGTTTTTTATTGGTTTTTACCTTTATTTTAGCTTATTTTTCAGTTTTTTCCTTTTTTTTAGTTTTTTTTTATTTTTTATTTTTTTTAGTTTTTTACCTTTTTTTAGTTTTTTTAGTTTTTTTAGTTTTTTAGCTTTTTTACTTTTTTTATTAGTTTTTATTTTTTTTTTGTAGTTTTTGCCTTTTTTTAGTTTTTTCAGTTTTTTTTTTTAGTTTTTTATTGGTTTTTACCTTTATTTTAGCTTATTTTTCAGTTTTTTCCTTTTTTTTAGTTTTTTTTTAGTTTTTAGTTTTTTTAGTTTTTTACCTTTTTTTTAGTTTTTTTAGTTTTTTTAGTTTTTTAGCTTTTTTATTTTTTTTATTAGTTTTTAGTTTTTTTTGTAGTTTTTGCCTTTTTTTAGTTTTTTTAGTTTTTTAGCTTTTTTATTAGTTTTTAGTTTTTTTTTGTAGTTTTTGCCTTTTTTTAGTTTTTTTAGTTTTTTAGCTTTTTTATTTTTTTTATTAGTTTTTAGTTTTTTTTTGTAGTTTTTGCCTTTTTTTAGTTTTTTCAGTTTTGACGTCACCTGATCCAGTTTTTTCAGGTGACGTCACCTGATCCATCCACAGACAGACAGACAACTTATTTTTATATATATAGATATATACATTTATATATGTATAAATATTTATATATATGATTCCTCGGTGCGCTTTCTTTTCTCACTTTCCCTATCAGCCGTAAGTTTTTTGGCACAGACTCTTTGAGCAGCTTCCTCGGTTGTTGCCATTGTAGGTTCTTCAGTCATTTTATAATTAAAAATTTTTCCATCCACGATCTTCTTACAATTAAAAATTTGTCTTTGAACGATTTTCTTAAATACTTTTAATGACGTCATCGTCATAACAAACATGATGACAACTAACTTCATGACGACATGACATCACTCGACAGACATAACCCACAAACAACTTATTTATATGTATATATATATATATATATATATATATATATATATATATATATATATATATATATATATATATATATATATATATATATATATATATATATATTGGACAAAAGCCAATTTGTAGTGCAAAGAGCGAGTGTTGAGGTGGTGGCAGCTCCCAAGTCATATATTGAAAAATTGTTGGTTTTTAGTTTTCATGCTACTCTTTACTTTCGCTTGAAAAAACGTCCTTTTTGTTTCTTCAAAAATGACTACGTTTCATTCCATATTCTTTAATTTAATTAAATCTCAATGTCATTTTTAACTATCCAAGTATTCTACCCTTAATTTAAAACTTGAGGGTTGCCATACCTGTAGACAAATTTCTATTGAATTCAAATATGAAATTTGGCGTCGTATGTTTGCAGAATCTGCAAAATGAATACGTGCTTCATTAATTGCATTGATGCCGTCTACGATCTATAAATGATTTCTGTAGAGAACTTGCGTAGAATTTTTTTTTTACACAACAGTATGTTTTATAACAGTTAATTTTGACCAAATAATAATAACAATTTATATCACAACTTCCTATTACTTTGTCAATAAATATAACAGTTGACATCATCAAAACCCCTAAACTGTGTTGCAATAGCCATGGAAACTCAATGATTCGGCTGAAAGAACAAAGCTAACCAAAAAACTTGAGATCTCCATATTTACTTTGTAAACAATTTTTCTATGGATCATGTCTTGGATTTGCCCATGCTTTTGCACTGTTGTCTCTACTGTAAGGTGTATTTACATTCCTTGAATAGTATAAAGGGAACAAGAAAGTTAAAATAATATTAGTCTGTAAGTCGAAGTGATAATGAAATTTATTCTACTCATTTTAGTTGCTTCATTAGCTGCTACTATTGGTAAGTATATTCTTTGACGATTAGGTAGTTTTTCTTGCAAACGTTGGGCTCATAGATTTCAGCTAAATTTTTATGGCCCCTGACCATGGGTGCCCTTGTAGGAGCAACTCAGTAAAGGGCAAGCACTATACATTTTAACAGAAAAATGAAGAATAGATATTAAAAAGAGCTTCCCACTGAGAAAAATTCCTTTAAGTGCTAATTCAGGAATGGTAACTATTAGTTTAATAACGTTTATATTTTAATAACAAAAACCTTATTACAAAAATGTGTAGTTGATGGGAATTTCAGTAAATAGCTTGAAATCCCTTTAGAATCCCGCGGTATTGTAATAGAAAATTCCCCATTGAAATTCCTGCGATCATGCTTGGCGGATGATTCATATGGTCAGCCAAAACCTGAATAAATTTCTATTCTATAAAGGCTCCCTCCTCTACTTCAGACAACCTTTTTAACGTGAACTATCTCAGTTTCCACTGTGATTTGCCATTAGACTTGGGTACAAAAATTAAGAACATTAAAAAATTCAGTGCTTGTCCACTTGACATTGCGATTTAACAAATTTAAGCATTTGCTGACCATCTTCCAAATCCTTTGTGCTTAATTTTTTTTTTTTAAATTACCTCTACTGATGAATTCTCAAGCTGTTTGGAGTGAGGTTTTATTGCTCCCGTGAAAAAGGAACGCAACAGACAAGAATTCTATCGTGTTCAACTCGCTAGACTTACTTCAATGATCTCTAAATTATATAGAAACCTTGGCTTGGGTATGATTTGGAAAACAACCAGAAATTAAATAAAAAAAGAGCTTTTTGACTGAAAGTAAGGAACATATTTGAAACCTATTTTAACAGAATATTCCTTGTATGAAGGGGGCTGTCTGCTCTTTAGCTCCCTGCTCTTTATTGTGAAATTTGGCCTTTTTCCGAATTTTAAGAAAATATACAATTGGGAAAAAAAAAAGATTTTTCAAAGCAATAATAGACTTTTGTTCAAAGAACAACTCCCCTTATGTACAGAGTAAGTTATATTTATTTTAAGTTCTAAACTTGTTCCTTACGTTAGTTGAAAAATAAGTTCTATTTGTTTATTTACATTTCATGGAACTGTAAAGTTTTATGAATAAATACTTTTGGTAGTGCAGAAGAAACTATCGATATTTCAGTAATGTCTGTTTAGATGTTGACGGATAATCAAATAATTCGTGGTAGTGAACTGTAAGTAAGGAGCGACCCGGCTCAATAGTAACAGAAACTCTGAAAAACAGAATTTTCATACCAATAGATACATCAAAAGAATTGGCTTAACATGTAAAAGAATTGGCTTAATACATAAGTTTCATTAAGTTTAGTCTTATCCATCATAAGGTACGAGCCAGAGAAAATTTGTGTGATTTTCGAAAAAAGGAGGAAAGACCACATAGAAGTCATAGTATTTTAATGAAAAACACGTCATCATATTTGTTGTATCAAAGAACCCTACTGCAGAAGTTTCAAGTTCATATCTGCAAAAATCTGGAATTTTGTAATTTTCGCCAGAAGAAAGATCATGGATGTGTATTTATTTGTTTTTACCCCAGGGGTGATCGTATCGACCCAGTCTGCCTAGACCGTTGGGAGATGGTTTGTTTTAGTTCTAATGCCCTCTTCGAGTAACCAAAAATTGGAGGGCAACTAAACCCCCTCCCATGCCATTTTCCCCAAAATCGTCCGATCAAAATGTTATTATAGTCTTTTCAGCATAGTTGAAAGGCCCAACAACTATGTCTTTGGAAATATAATGACCCCCTAAGGTCCCTGGGGAAAATTTTTTAAGTTATAAAATTTTCCCGTTGTTTTTTTTACTGTGAAGTATACATTTATTTTTCAGGGGGAGGGGAAGACTAATTTTGCAGGGAGAGGGAAGTTTCCAGGGGGTGAACTATTCATGAGAATTTTACCTTTACCGGAATTCCTATACGAAATTTCTTTATATGTCTTGCTATCTCTATGCCAATTCAATTTTACGCGTGAGGATGTAAAGAGTAATTGTCTGAGATAAAATTTTCACCGGAATTGAATTGCCCAGAGGATATTTCATTGAGGAGGGGGATTTTTCCGTAGAAGTGGAGCCAGGTATTCATGCGTTATTAAAGAAAAAAAAAGAGTTTCTACAATTGAAACTATTGAGTAAAATTAAAACTTAAAACAAACAGAACTTATTATGCATATGAGGGGGAGGGGTTGCCCCCTTCTGAACTCTTCGCTCTTTACACTAAAGTTTAAATTTTGTTCGAATTCCTTAAAAACAACACAAGAAACACAAGGGTCGTTTAATTAGAACAATATGTATTTTTTTTTAAAGTGCCAAAAAACTGTAGTGTGAAGAGCGAAGTGCTGAGGAGGGGGAAATTCCCCTCATATACGTATTAATTTTTGTTTTTTTAAGTTTTAATGTTGCTCTTTATTTTCAGTTGAAAAAACAATAGCCTACTTAAAATACTAAGAAATAAATTCCCTGAATTCAGTTCTCTTGAGCAATGGTGAAGCGTTGGACGGATATTTTTTAACAACATCGACAGTTTTGAACTTGGTTATCAAACACAGAAATATTTAATACCTTCAAACTCACTGTTTATATAAAGTAACGCATAATTTAGGTAGTTTGTTCAAAGTAAAACATTAAAACTAAGATAAAAAAAAATCAGATAAAAACTTTTAGGTCAATATTTTTACTTTAATTTTGAATACCAAAAACCAATATATTTGACACCTTTATACTTCATAACTGTAAAAAATTAAACCTTTTTCAAAGTGATAATTAAATAAATACAATCACTCCTGGAAAAAATGATAATGAAACACAAAAAAATTGTCTGTTGAGGGGACAAATACAGGAATTCCCAGCTTTCCACATTTCAGATTGTAGTGGCTTCATTTATCAGCTCATGAGTACTCTTGCAATGCAAGCAAAAGTCGACGGCATTTTTTCTACCGAAGTTGCCGCTTATTAAGTTGTTTTCCTTGTATTTTCTATAGTTATACAAACTTTCTTTTGTACCAATAATTGCACTAATTACTAATAAACAGATATATATTTAGGATCACCATAAAAACCTGATTCTTTGATTAAATGTTATCAATAGTTAGGCGTTTATGTTTTCATCACTGATAAGGATCGTTATTTCCTTACTATTCATTACTATGAGGAATTTTTGTGGAAAACTCGAAAGTGGTCACTCAGTCACAAATTCGAACTTTTTTTCCCTTATTAGTGGTCACAATCTGTTGGCAGGCAGCCAAAAATGGGCAATACAATTTTTTTCTCTGTTTTTTCCTATTCCGCTCTCTTTCTTTTGGTTTCCTTAAATTACTTTATAGTACCAAATTTCCAGGGGGGGATGGCCACCCTGCCCCCCCAGAGGCACCATTCGAGGGGGGGGGAGGGGTCAGGGTTGGGCAAATGCCCACCCCAGATTTTCCAGGGGGGCCAAGCTTCCATCACAAAGGACCTTTTTCCGGCCAGAATTATCCATTATGTCCAACATAATCCATTCTGTTCAAATGATTTGAACTAACTGCACGCCTATTGGCCAAAGAGCGTAATTACCTGACGACCCTTGGGGTAATTACGCTATTTGCTATTAATAATTGTAAACTTTGAAAGTAGGTTAAATTCATAATAATAGTTTCATAATAAAAGTTCTGTCAAATGCCCCATGCCCACCCCAAGATTTGGCCCAAATGGTGCCTCTGCCCCCCTCCCCTGAGGACGCCCTTGAGACAAAATATTTAAACAAATATACATTATTATATATGTAGACACTTGTTTCTGTTTAGTTTATTTGGAATGTTCCACGAGTCTTCTGCTTTTGGCTAAACTTTGCAGACTTTCTTGAAAAAGCTAAACAAGTTCAACTTTTTTCTTACGGCACAAAGTTAACAAAGTTGTGTGGGGAAACAGTTAATTGATTTTGTGGCCACCTTTAATGTCGTTGTTGGAGCCCCCAATAAGGATGACAGTCAACCTTTCAGAGTTAACAATATTAACAATTAATTTACTTCAGATCTTTACTTACATACTTTTTAATTTTGATAATTGTTTCTGGCTGTTTTAATTGCTTCTTTTTGTGTGTGTGCATATTCTTTTAATATAAAGTGCAGATTGGGCATCAGGCCCTATGATAACTATTATTCAGAATTAAAAATCTTATCTCAGCCCCCTGGTGTACAGAACAATTTCTAATGATCTAAAGTTTTCATGTCACTCTTTACGAAAGTAAAACAGTTCAAAATAGGGATGATACCTTTTTTATTGACAGTGAATAGATATAAAATTATTTAACTGGATATTTCGAACACGTATACAGTGTTCATCATCAGCAGTAAAACTAAAAGACATGAATAAAAATAAACAAAATTTACACCTAATAAACTAATTATATATACTTTATTACTCTTTACTATCCTTTGGAATATACTTGTTTTCCCATATTTAATGGCAGTAAAGAGCGATGTTAGAACTAAGGACGGACAAGAATTATCTTGTATATGAGAAGTCCACTCCCACTCGTTATGTTAGGCTTTACTCCATCAATGCGAAAATGCAAGCGAAATATGAAATATGATTAATACTTGCAGTCGTTTGTTGCCTACATTTCTTGCACATTGAAACGCTTTCGCTTAAAGGTAATGAACTCGGCACTGGATTTCACAATTCCTACTGGCCATGCTAATATCCTTTTCATGACCCTTCAGCCCAAAAGCGCAATGGCAGGGGGGGGGGCAGCCATTCTTTACTTTCACACACCCTTCTGCTCCATCGCACACCCTTATGTTTTTTTCAAGTACCTATTTAGAGCTGGGTTGACTCTGGCTGGGCTTACAGAGCTACACCGCTGATCCGTGTTCGAAGCCAAATAACCAGTGACACCAGGAGTCGAGCCCCTGTCCTCACGGACAAAGGGTTATAAGTTTAGCGTGCTAACCACCTTGGCTTGTCTTTCACTTAAGGACTGGTTCAAAATTAACATAAAAGGGAAAGAGTTGTGGAGGTATCTGTATCACCTATATAGAAGATATTATGTTACTTTATGTTAGCTTGGGGATTTTAGTGTCAGTTTACGCTTTCAATAGACAAAAAATGTCTTTTTTTTAATAATTTAATGTCGTTTTAAAAAGTCTCTCTTTTCAGCAAGACCAGAATCAGCTAGAGACAAAAGGGAGGCTACTGATGTACAGAAGTCGGAAGTCAGTGGTGAAGAAATAAAGGCTGCTACGGCACAGTCAGACAATGATTATACCCACATAAGAATTAGGCGTCAGAGACCTTCTTATGGTAAAGGTAAAAAAAAAGGTAAGAGATGCGGGACTAGACCCTTAAGGTCCAAACCAGCGGTGTTGATTTCTTTCTCAAGGCCCTTCAGCCAGGAAGTGTAACGGAGGGACGGAATGCAATGGGGGATGGGTAAATATGTCTTTTGGTAAATGTCTCATTACAATAATAAAACTACTCACTCAGTCGTGTTGCAAAAATTTGTATATATGACAAAATAAAGAAATTTGATTACTCTGAATATAAACCTTACTTTTGATTAGCAAATTCACAACAATAAGAATTACATATTTAAAATTAGCATACAAAAAAAAGTATTTGTTTTTTTTAATGTCGGGTTAGACCAAACTTGGGCGATAGATCTTTTTTTAAAAGTAAGTCATTAACGATAATTTCATGCAGTGGGTCTCAATAACAGAATAACGAATACAAAATAAAATGAAAACTTCCCCCCCCCATAAAGTTGCAAAGTTCTTATTTGTTTTTCTTACAAGAAAATAAAATAAAAATACACCACCCACTAGAATTTAATTATGTCTGATTTTTTTAGGACATTTTGTCGTGTAAATTGTTATATTGAATTTTTTTATTGAATATTGAATTTATATTGAATTTAAAAAAAAAATCCGAAAAGGAATTTTTCTAAAGAAAAGTAATGGCCGTACTAAACTTAAGATCAGAAGAAAAAGAAACATACAATTAGAATAAATGAAACCCAAAACAAACAAATATGAAATAAATAATCATAGCAAAAAACATACAGCAGGTACTAATGTTAATAAATAAATATTTCTCAAAACGAGTAAAGCTAAAGTTGAACATGCAAATCAAGCTTAAAATGAACAAAAATATTTTGTTTGAGGCATAAATTGAGGCATAAATGAAACCCGAAACGATCCAAAATTAAAATGAACAATCAGAGCAAATAAACAGATAATAGTTACTAATACAAATGAGTAAATAAATTTTAAAATAAACTTAAATTGAATATGCAAATTCAGTTTGAACCGAAAAATACCTCTCCAAAGAAGAGTTTAGGTTTGGCCTCCTTCTTTCACTGTAAAAGTCTAAAGCCTGCTGCGTCGTTGGCGATCTACTGAAAACTATATGAGTCTTGAACAGTCTTGAAAAGTACAAATAAAATCAAACTAAATATTTTGATATATAATGAATTATAATTTTGAAAGATCATCAGTTCAAGATTTTATCTCGTTGTAATTTTATTTTCCTTTTCAATGCTGCAATAACCGAAAAAGAAAATATTTTACAGTGAAAGACCCAAACTCTTCTTTGTAGAGATTTTAGTTCGTTCCAAGCGGGATTTGCATATTCAGTCTAAGTTTCACTCGTTTTCAAATTTGTTTACTCATTTATGTTAATAACTATTGTTTGTTTGTTTGCTATGATTGTTTTGTTAATTTCTGTTTGTTTTAGGTTTCATTTATGCCTCAATGGCAAAATAAACTTTACTCGTTTTGAGATTTATTTCTTTATTTATATTAGTACCTGTTGTATGTTTTTTTGCTATTATTGTTTAATTTCTGTTCGTTTTGGGTTTAATTTATTCTTTAACAGTAATTTCTGGTTGTTTCGATTTTTTATTTATTGTAGGTTTGTATTTCTTCTGATCTTAAGTTTAATATCGCCTTTACTTTTCTTTACAAGACTTCTTTTTCGGAAAGTTTTTTTTTTTTTAAACTAATTTCTGTTCATTTTTGGTTGCCAAAGTGTCAAGTTTTTCAAAATCCTTATTTCAAAATATTTTTTATTCTAAAATAAATTAACAGTTTGGGTAAGAGCAAATAAATTGAACTAAATATTTTATATATAATGATATTTATTCCTGAAAGCTCACCAGCTCAAAATTTTGTTTCCCTCAGGCTGCATTTAAAGCTTTGACACCTCTAGGCCCGAGCAATTTTGCCGCTCCATTTCTTACAATATTTTTGGGGGAAATCCCCAAAACTTCGGAAATAGTGAAAGCCGCAGGAACTAGTGGGCCTATTGGTAAATTCTGGTCTGGTTTCACTGCAATTTTCTTTTTATTTTCAATGTTGCAATAAGAACAACAGGAAATATTTGTAATGTAATTCCTTTTAGTAAAGTACCAAATACACAGTAGGCCTTTACTTTTACCGTTAGAGAAACGGACAGTAACCATAATCTTTTTTGTAGTGAAGACACCATTCAGTAGAAGCACATAACCCCTAATTCCTGAAAAGGACCGTAGTCTAACAAACAAATCTTAATCCAATTCTCACTTGTGTTTGAATTATGTTATCCCAATTATTATAATAAAAAAATGTAAACTAATTTTGCAGAACTTTGTCGCCACTTAAGTAAGAGAATGATAATTATAAGTAATAGAATTCATTATCAAACAGTTCGTGGTAACGAACTGTAGTAAGGAGCGACCCGGCTCAATAGAAACCAAAAAAATTGAATTTTGAAATCAATAGCTACATCAAAAGAATCGCATTTTAATGCTGATTTTAAATATATAAGTTTCATCAAGTTTAGTCTTACGCACCAAAAGTTACGAGCCTGAGAAAATTTGTGTTATTTTAGAAAATAGGGGGAAACACCCCCTAAAAGTCAAAGAATCTTAACGAAAATTACACCATCAGATTCAGTGTATCAGAAAACCCTACTGTAGAAGTTTCTAGCTCCTATCTACAAAAATGTGGAATTTTGTATTTTTTGCCAGAAGGCAGCTCACGGATGCGTGTTTATTTGTTTGTTTTTTTTTTTTCTTTTTTCTTTTTCCCAGGGGCGATCGTATCGACCCAGTTGTCCTAGAATGTTGCGATAGGGCTCATTCTAACGGAAATGAAAAGTTCTAGTGCCCTTTTTAAGTGACCAAAAAAATTGGAGGTTACCTAGGCCCCCTCCCACGCTAATTATTTTCCCAAAGTAAACGGATCAAAATTCTGATATAGCCATTTTATTCAGCGTAGTCTAAACATCTTATAACTATGTCTTTGGGGACGACTTACTCCTCCACAGTCCCCGTGGGAGGGGCAACAAGTTACAAACTTTGACCAGTGCTTACATATAGTAATGGTTATTGGGAAGTGTACAGGTGTTTTCAGGAGGATTTTTTGGTTGGGGGGAGGGGTTGAAAAGAGGGGATATACCGGGGGAACTTTCCATCAAGAAATATGTCATGGGGGAAGAAAATTTCCATGAAGGGAGCGCAGGATTTAATAGCATTATATAAAAAAAAAACAATGAAAAAATAAATATGAAAAAAAAATTTTCAGTTGGAAGTAAGGAGCAACATTAAAACTTAAAACGAACAGAAATTATTACCCATATGAGGGGCTCACCTCCTCCTAATACCTCCCTCTTTACGCTAAAGTATTTTTAGTAATGTCAACTATTTATTCTACGGCTTTTGTGATCCAGGGGTCATTCTTAATGAATTGGGCCAAAATTTAAGATTTAGTGTAAAGAGAGAGGTACTGACGAGGGGGCATACCCTCTCATATGTGTAATAAAAACATGAGAATAAAAAATTCTTTACGTAAGCTAGTTTATAAGTTACGTATATCTTTTACTAATAAAAAGATTCGTAAAAAATTAAAAGTTCTAGTTGCCTTTTTTATTAACCAAAAAATTGGAGGGCAACTAGGCTTCCTCCCCCGCTCTTTTTTCTCAAAATCATTCGATCAAAATTATGAGAAAGCCATTTAGCCAAAAAAAAAAAAAAATGCAAATTTTGTTTTAATTATTTCTCTGCGGAGAGCCAAAATCGAAACATGCATTGATTCAAAAACGTTAAGAAATTCTCTGCGGAGAGCCAAAATCGAAACTTGCATTGATTCAAAAACGTTCAGAAATTAAATAAAAAAAACAAGTTTTATCAACTGAAAGTAAGGAGTGACATTAAAACTTAAAACGAACAGAAATTACTTCGTATATGAAAGGGGCTTCTTCCTCATCAACGCCCCGCTCTTTACGCTAAAGTTTTTTACTGTTTTAAAAAGAAGAGTTGAGAGAAAGAGTCAAACTATAGCGTAAAGAGCGGGGCGTTGATGAGGAAGCATCCCCTTTCATATACGAAGTAATTTCTGTTCGTTTTAAGTTTTAATGTCGCTCCTTACTTTCAGTTGAAAAAACTTGTTTTTTTTATTTAATTTAAGTAAAAGAATGATACTTTTGCCGTTTGGGAAATAGGCAGTATCCATGCTCTTGTTTTTAGTGAAGACACCATTCATTAGAAGTACATAACCCTAATTCTTCCCGAAAGAACTATGAAAAAACTTTCGGAAAGTTTTTTTAATTAATTTTTGTTTGTTTTTTGATTGAAAACATATTCAAGTTTTTAAAAAACTCTTTATTTCAAAATAAGATTTTTTTCAACATCAAACTTTCATTTAAGTGTCAAAACTAGTACCAAAATAACAATATCAAAGTATCAAAGTAAAGAAAGAATCAAATTTAACAAAGTATCAAGGTAATAATTAGCAATTTACACAACTTACCTCCCTTGCACCGTAAATCGAAGTTACCACGTAAATCCCTAAATCCAAGCATAAAATATCAAAGTAAACAATAATTAAGTTCCATAACTCAGAGTCATTTCCCGTGGCTGGGGGAGGATCAACCCCAGAGGCATAGTTATTTGGCCTTTGAATTATTTTGAACAAAATGGCTATCTCCAAATTTTGACCGGATGACCTTTGGGAAAGTGGGGCGTGGGCTAGTCGGCCATTGATCACTTTTGACTCTTAAATTGCCCTTAAATCTCTTAAGCTGCCCTCAAATATCTTTTGACTCTTAAAAGACGAACTAAAATTATCAATTTACAATCAAATAAGCCCTCTCTCTCTAAAGTTTATACGAGCATTCCTTCCATAAAACCATTTATGCCCCTAAGGCATAACTTACAGTGACCGCCTCCGGGCCCTGGGATGGGTGGTTGGGGAGGTCGGTGTCTCAACCCCATAGTTTTTATCCGACTTTTCAACTATTTTTAACAAATGGCAATCTCAAAATTTTAATCTGATGCATTTGGAGAAAAATGAGATGGGGGAGGGCTAGTTGCCCTCCAATCTGTTTTGACTCTTAAAATATGAACTAAAACTTTCACTTTTCAAACAAATGAGCTCTCTCTCTGAGGCTTATACGAGTATCTCTTCCATAAGAAGCACATATGCCTCCAGGGCATAACGTACAATGACTGCCACGGGACCTGGAGGGATGTGTCTAAACAAGAGTTTTTGTTATCTGATTTTTCTACTGATTTTAACAAAATTACTATCTCAAAATTTTTATCTGATGCATTTGGGGGGAAAAAGTGTTGGTTAGGGGGTTAGTTGCCCTTCAATCTCTTTTGAATCTTAAAAATTGAACTAGAACTTTCACTTTCCAATCAAATTAGCCTTCTATGTTCTTCTTCGAGGTTATACGAGCATTTCTTCCATAAGAACCATATATACCCCTAGGACACAACTTACAACACCTGCTCCAGCCCCCTGGGAGGTTGTCTGGACACCAGATTTTTTTTTATGTAACATTTTAACTATTTTTAACAAAATGGCTATCTTTTGACTCTTAAAAAGTGAACAAGAACCTTCACTTTACAAAAAAATTAGCCCACTTTAAAGTTTATACGAGCCCTTCAACAAGATCCATATATACCCCCAAGGCATGACGAACAACGCCTTCCCAAAAGCCGTGGGGGGGGGTTGTATCGTCACTGGAAATTTTGTTATCTAGCCTTTGAACTGTTTTAGGCCAAATGGCTATCACAAAATTTTTATCTGATGCATTTGGGGAGAAAGGGGGGGGGGCTATCTATACTCTGATCAGTTTTGACTCTTTAAAGGGAACTACAACTTTCAACATCCATTAAAATGAGCGCTTTCTGAATTTTATACGAGTATCCATTTCTTAAGAATCCTATTTGCCCCTGGGGCATAACTTAACACGTCTGCTCTAAGGCCTTGGGGGTTTTGTCAACACTGGAGCTTTTGTTATCTGACTTTTGAAATATTTTTAACAAATGTTTACCTTAAAATTTTTATATGATGCATTTGAAGAAAACGATATAGTGGGGGGGGGCTAACTGCCCTCCAATCACTTTTGACTCTTAAAAATTGAACTAGAGCTTTGAATTTCCAATCAAGTGAGCCCTCTATGAAGTTTATATGAGCATCCCTTCCATTAGAGCCACATATGCCCCAATTGGAACGCCTGCCCTTGGGCCTTGGAGTGTTGTAACGACACCGTAGTTTTTCTTATCTTACCTTTGAACTATTTTTAACAAAAATGGCAATTTCAAAATTCTTGTCCAACGGGTTTGATGAAATATGCGTAGGGGGGGGGGGCAAGATGCACTCCAATTTCTTTTGACTCTCGAAAACTGAACTAGAACTTTCAATTTCTGGAACTGGATGTCTCAAAGTTCTTATCGGATGTATTTGGGAAAAAGAAGCTAGAGGACGGGGTCAGTTACCCACGAATCACTTCTGACTTTAAATAAGTGAACTAGAACTTTAAATTTCCAATCAACTGAGCCGTCTCTGAAGTTTATACGAGCATCCCTTCTATAAGAACGATATTTGCCCCCAGTTCATAGCTTACAACGCCTGCCCCCAGGCCCTGGGGGGTTTTGCCGACCCTGGAGTTTTTGCTATGTGATTTTGAACTATTTTTATCAAAATGACTACCCTAAAATGCTTATCAGATGTATTTGGGGAAAATGGTGTGGGCGAGGGGGGGAGCTAGTTTTCCTCTGATCACTTTTGACTCTTAAAAAGAGCACTAGAACTCTTGATTTCTTGTCGAATAAGCCCCTTTTAAAGTTGATACTACAACCCCTTCCATATGAAGCGTCTCATATGGAGCTTTTATCGACTAAAAACTCATATTTTTTACTTTTCAAGTTCCTGGGAACACAAAATATAATATAACGGAAAAAAAGAAACCCGAACAAGGGCCGAAAAAATTGATTTTACCGGCTTGAACACTACAGTCCTAAACAACTGGCGTAAGAAATCTTATACATAGAAGAGAGCACCTGAAAACATGACTAAGAAATGGACAAAGAGCTTTTATCTCGAAACTCATATTTTTTAAAATCCTGGGAATGCAGCACACAAAATACAATACAATGAAAAAATTGAAACCCGAACGCAGGCCAAAAAAATAGCTTTTTACCGGCTTGAACACTACATTCCCTAACAGGCAACTACAGGCAAAGTGCCTACTACAGGCAACTGGCCTAAGAAATCTTATACATAGAAGAGAGACCCTGAAAACAGGACTGCAAAATGGACCGAAGAGGTTTTATCGACTTGAAACTCATATTTATTAAGTTCCTGGGAAGGCAATACACAAAATACAATGCATTGAAATAATGAAACCCGAACACGGGACGAAAAATTTGCGTTGTACCGACTTGGACATTATAGTACTAAACAACTTGCCTAAGAAATTGCTAATGTGAAAAAGATTTAGTTTGGAGGCATGAGCCCCTGTAAATGAGGCTAAAAATATGCTCGGAATACATAAGATCCAATCAGCTTGAAATTTGAATGGATTGGTCTCTGGGCCAATAGAACCTTTTTTATTTTTGGAGAGAGTGAGAATAGTTGCACTTCGATCAAATCAAGCAATTAAATTTCATAGACACTCATTTAAACTCATTCTGTCAAATTTTAAACTCATTAGTCAATAGACGTAAGACACCCTAATTAGAAAATAAAACGGCTTAATAGATACCCTAGAAAAAAAAATTGAGAGCCCAAAAGTACAAGAGAAAAAAAAATCCAGAAAAAAGGGGTAAAAAAACCTCCAAAAATTAATATTGTTTTTTAAAGGTTGGTACCCTGCATCCTTAAATCCCTGGGTGAAGTAGAGCGTTTTGTAAAAAGTGAGTTTTAAGCTGGGATATGATCTTCCCAAAAATGGGACAAAGGTATTCCAGCCCATAAGTATTGGAAATAGTTGTAGGACAAGGGTTTCTAAAGAAAGAATAAGCATTAAGTTAACGTTCAGGGAAAAAAATTACTGAGGACCACCTGCTTTCCGATTAGCCCTAGACAGTTCAAAGAATAGGAAAAACTTTGGCATACTGTCATTCTTCATCCGTAGAATGTGCCCTAACCATCTCGGCCTTTCCCTCATTACAGACCTCGAAAACGGGAGTGAACCTTTTTTTTTCGCTGTTTTAAATACAGCCAGTCAGTTGGGTACCCAAAGCAATCCGTAAATAATCTCTCAATTTCTCTAGAATGAAAAATGTAATTTGAGGCTATTGAAATAAATCATAAATAATAATACTATCCATATGCATTTTTGCAGAAGCACTTCCTTTGCGGTTCTTCTTCGCTTGTTATTTTTACTTTTCTTATATTCTGTCCAATTATAATATTTATAATTTTTCAAAAATACTGACACAAAACGACTGTTTTCTCTTATGCTTTCTTTTTTTTCAGAAAAGAAGAATGGAAAGAAGAAGAATAATAGGCCTCAAACTAACAGGCCAACAAACAGTCGGCCACAACGGCCACCTCAGGGGAATAATGGCTACGGACAAGGAAATTATGGCTATAACGGCAATAGTAACGGACAAGGAAATTATGGCTATAACGGCAATAGTAATGGAAGTCCATCCTATGGATATAATAATGGAGGTCGGCCAGGCTACACATATGGTCGGTAGCCTTCAATTTCTGATTTGATGTTTTGAACTTTCAGTAAAAATTTGAAATATGTATTCCAACTTGACTTATTTCTTTTTTTCAATAAAAGAACATGAATTTATATCAATCTTGGAAAGTATCTGTCTTGTATGTCTGATAAAGAAAGTCTACTAATTGTTTTATTTTTGTTTTCGTCTGATTATATTTTATATTGTGTCATCTTTAACCAGTGGTAGGTGATCTTTTAATTTTTTTTATCTAAAACAAAATAGTAGTTAACGTTTATTGTATTGTTATCTTGTAACTTTGTAGTTATAATTCTTAACTATTATTAATTTAATTCTCCAGTATTTTTCTTAATATTGAGCATATTAAGCGAACCAAATAATTTTTGCTGATATGGTTGTCTCTATTTCTTACATTAAAAATTTTCAGTAAATCACATGAAACATACATCTTTGGTAATCTTTGTTTTGCATTGTAGAACTAACAATGTTTCACATGCACGATCAAGCCATCAATCACGAATCAATCAAGCCATCAATCACGAACCATCAACTGCACGATCAATTATTACCAGTATACTTTTACCCGCTTGAATTTTACATCAAAAGAAGTTCATAACATCGAGCAGGTCTTTGAAATAATGCAATCTTTATGTTGGTCTCATAAATTGACTTGCATGTTGTGCCAGGTATGAAATTTCTGAAACCCTCTAAAGCTATACTAAGTTTTGTAGATGGGGTGAAGCCCATATTCTATAAGATAGAGTAAGAGACGGGGTGATTTTTCTATCTTGTGCCCATTATTAAAAAAAACTAACTTTTTCCACGTTTTTTTTCTGCAAACGAATACTTGATCGAGTTATGCTTTTCCGTTAATCGCAGGATGTAGGAACTAATGATAAGGCAGAGTATCTGCAGAGAATAAATCAAAAAGTTATAGCACCTTAAGGGGGTTATTTTTGACAATCTGTGTCTTAGGGCAAAAAAGGTTAAAAACGAACAGTGAAGCTAACTTTTAAGACCGGCTGATGAAATTATACCTGCTGCTCACAAATAAACAGTGGAAAAGGAAGTTATTTAAAATTTGACAATGCTTCTATTTTCATAATAAATTTTTAAGCATAAGGCAGTGTTAAAACATTAAAAAAAACATTTAAAACATAAAAAAAAAATTCTGCGTTTTTTCTGCAAAAGAATAAATGATCAAATTATGCTTTTCTGTTAATCTTAGGATGTTGGAACAAATGATAACGCAGAGTATCTGCAGAGAATAAATAAAAAAGTTATGGCACCTTAAGGGGGTTATTCGTGACAATCTGTGTCTTAGGGCAAAAAAGGTTATGAAAAACGAACAAAGTGAAGCTAACTTTTAAGACCGGCTGATAAAATTAACCTGCTACTCACAAATAAGCAGTGGAAAAGGAAGTTATTTAAAATTTGACAACACTTCTATTTTCATAATCAATTTTCAAGCATAAGCCAATGTTAACAATGGGTCTCATTATTTTACCTGGTTTTAAAAAATGATATTTATTTCACAAAATTATTGATAATAAACTGAAGAAAAAGCCAAAACTTAAAGTTTTACTAAAGTCACGTGCGTATTTAAATTTTTCGCCACAAACCACTAGCCAGTAATAGTTACTAGTAGGGGAATTTACTTTCCAAGTTAAGCCAATTTAGTAGCTTTTCGCTAGTTGCAAATGATAGAAGCAAACAATAAATAGTAAAGTCTATTTCACAGTCCAGAGCGTGAAAAATATCTTAATTTGAGTGGAAATACTAGAGAGTGTTGTCTTTTAAGTTGATAATCACAGCTTGATTTTCTCGTATTATGTACTGGAAAGAGTATGAAAACTGTCAAGGACCATATTTTCAGCGGTTACAAATAGAAAAATGTTCTAATATTTTTTTTTCTGCAACGTCTAGTAACTAACTTAAATTTGAAACAATTTAGTTCTTCCTAGACCCTCTTTGGTGTATTGGTCATAAGCGAAACTTTGGTAGACATCTTCCAAGGTTGTAGTGGCTGAGATATCCTCCCTCTGGGGTCTTATTGATGTATGTACATATCGAAGATCATAGTTGTACAAGCACCGGAGTGCATTCTTCGGTCTCTTTCTGAGCTGGTGCCAACGTGGTTACTATTGCTCAACCTAGTTTGAGATTTTTTACTTGTCCATCCACCCTTAAAACGTATTTTGTCAAAAAACTAAACAAGAATGTTGAACGTTCTTGATCTAAGTGGAACGTTGTGTCTCATTTCGTTTATGTCTAAGTTTGAAATGAGAGCATGGTAGTCATTCACTCGTCAGTCTTTTTAAACAGTCCGTGGTAACGAACTGTAGTAAGGAGCAGCCCGGCTCAATAGTAAACGGAACTCTAAAAAACGAAATTTTGATGCTAAAAGATACATCAAAAGAATCGAATTTTCATGCTGATTTTAAATATATAAGTTTCATCAAATTTAGTCTTTGTCATCAAAAGTTACGAGCCTGAGAAAATTTGCCATATTTTGGAAAATAGGGGGAAACACCCCGTAAAAGTCATAGAATCCTAACGAAAATCGCACCATCGCATTCAGCGTATCAGAGAACCCCATAGCAATAATTTCAAGCTCCTATCTCAAAAATGTGAAATTTCGTATTTTTTGCCAGAAGACAGATCACGGGTGCGTGTTTATTTTATTATTTATTTTTTTTCAGGGGTCATCGTATCGACCAAGTGGTCCTAGAATGTCGTAAGAGGGCTCATTCTAACGGAAATGAAAAGTTCTAGTGCCCTTTTTAAGTGACCGAAAAATTGGAGGGCACCTAGGCCCCCTCCCACGCTCATTTTTTTCCAAAGTCAACGGCTCAAAATTTTGAGATAGCCATTTTGTTCCGCAAAGTGGAAAACCATAATAACTATGTCTTTGGGGATGACTTACTCCCCCAAAGTCCCTGGGGGGGGGGTTGCAAGTTACAAAATTTGACCAGTGTTTACATACAGTAATGGTTATTGGGAAGTGTACAGACGTTTTCAGGGGGATTTTTTTGGTTTGGGGTCGGGTTGAGGGGAGGGTACTATGTGGAAGGATCTTTCCTTGGAGGAATATGTCATGGGGGAGGAGAAATTCAATGAAAAGGGCGTTGAATTTTCTAGCATTACTTTAAAAAAAACAGTGAAAAAATAAACATGAAAAAGTTTTTTTCAATTGAAAGTAAGGAGTAGCGTTAAAACTTAAAATTAACAGAGATTATTACGCATATGAGGGGTTCTAAAAATACCTTAGCATAAAGAGCGAGGTATTTAGGAGGAGATAAATACCTCACTCTTTATGCTAAAGAATTTTTAGTAGTTCCAACTGTTTATTCTACGGCCTTTCTGATTCAGGGGTCATTCTTAAGGAATAGGGACAAAACTTACGATTTAGTGTAAAGAGCGAGGTATTAACGAGGGGACAAACCCCCTCATATACATAATAAAAAAATAAAAATATATAAGTTTGTTACGTAAGTTAATTCTTAAGTTACGTATATTTTTTACTAATAAAAATGTTCATTAAAAATTAAAAGTTCTAGTTGCCTTTTTAAGTAGCCGAAAAAATGGAGGGCAACCAGGTCTCCTTCACCACCCCTTATTTCTCAAAATCGTCTGATCAAAACTAAGAGAAAGCCATTTAGCCAAAAAAAAAAAGAATTAATATGCAAATATTATTTTAATAGTTTATTTGAGGAGAGCCAAAATCAAACATGCATTAATTCAAAAACGTTCAGAAATTAAATAAAAAAACTAGTTTTTTTAACTGACAGTAAGGAGCGACATTAAAACTTAAAACGAACAAAAATTCCTCCGTACATGAAATGGGTTGTCACCTCCGCAATCCCTCGCTCTTTACGCTAAAGTTTGACTCTTTGCCACAATTCTACTTTTTAAAACAATTAAAAACTTTAGTTTAAAGAGCGAGGGATTGCGGAGGTGACAACCCATTTCATATACGGAGTTATTTTTGTTCGTTTTAAGTTTTAATGTCGCTCCTTACTTTCAGTCAAAAAAACTAGTTTTTATTATTTAATCCCAGGAAAAAAGCGAAAGACAGGACAGTAAAGAAAAGAGGCAGTATAAAAGAACCAGCACATTACCGTCTGTATATGTATTGTCTGTACTGTCATGACAGTATTAAAAGAGGAAGATTGCTAGGTCATACAGATATTTTTTTCCCTCGATTACTCCCAGCAATTAGTTCCTGTTTAAATGTATTTCAATGGCAAAAATGTTGACTTAAGTGTCAACTTACATAATTTGTAGAATTATGCGAGTTAAACTGTATTTATGTTGACGACTTCAAAGTCATTCACAGAATTAAGAGGAAGGCTATGTGCTATGAATATGGCATGAATTTGAATATCAACAGACAACCAGCAAAGGGAGTGACCGGAGAATATCATTTAGTTGGTAAATAAGATCAATACGTATTTAATATATCACAGTGGTTGCTTCCAAGCGTCAAGGTGTGCATAAAAAAAAGTTTGCTTCACGTGATTTAGTCTGAATAAAAGAAAAAAAAATACCGTCAGGTACATATACCGTCAGGCGCCTCGCATACCGTCAGGTAAATACTCTCAGGTGCACTAATTCGTCTCACTTCAGCAGTGCTCGATGTTCCCAGGCAGCAGGTAATGCAGGGGATGTTCCAAGGCAGCAGGCAATAAGCTATGTTGCTTGGGCAATGGGAAAATTGAGAGCTAATGAAATTAATATAAAAATTTTAATCTTCATACAGTAGAACATAGGAAATATAGGAATATAGGAAAAATAGAACATTGGAGGGTTGAAAAACTTTTGATCTTCAGACAGTAGCCAAACAATGTTATACTGCAGCTGCTTCTCGTTGTTACGCTGATTATTCATTTACTATAAACCATTCAGAGAAAAAAAAGGACATCTAAAGATTGTATTCTATGCAAGTGAGGACTACGGGGGTGCAAAAATAGAGCATAGGAGGGTTGAAAAACTTTTGATCTTCAGACAGTAGCCAAACAATGTTATGCTACGCATGCTTCTCTTTATTACACTGATTATTCATTTACTATGAACCATTCAGAGAAAAAAAGGACATTTAAAGATTGTATTCTATGCAAGTGAGGACTACAGGGGTGCAAAAATAAAACATAGGAGGGTTAAATTCAGAGGTGCCATTTGGGGGGGGGGTCAGGGGTGGGCAAATGCCCACCCCAGATTTTCCAGGGGGCCCAAGCTTCCACCACTAAGAGCCCTTTGCCGGCCATAATAATCCATTATGTCCAACATAATCCATTCTGTCCAATTGATTTGAAATTACTGCACACCAATTAACCAGAGAGCGTAATTACTTGACGACCCTTGGGGTAATTACGCTATTTGCTATTAATTATTGTAAACTTCGAAAGTAGGTAAGATACATAATAAAATTTTTGAATTCTGTCAAATGCCCATTTCCTAGACGATTACGCGACACGAAGTGAGTCGGGGGGGGGGGGGGCAAGATGGAGTTTATGCCCACCCCAAGATTTGGTCCAAATGGCGCCTCTGGTTAAATTGCCCTCCAATCTCCTTTGGTCCTCAAAATGGCAATACAAATTTGATTTCTAATCTAATGAACCCCCTTCTGAGTTTAAGAGGTTACTGCTTCTATCAGAAGTCACTAGTTCACTCATTAATAAGTCAGCACTAGTTTGTTGGCCCTGATCACACATCTATGCAAATTAAAACTAGCCGTTGAATATTTGGCTAGTTTCTTTGTAAGGAAGTATGACGGATAATTGGATTAGCCTTTATTGGTATTCTCTGAGAAGGGTATTCTGAGAATTTGTATTCTTGGATTTACCTTATTTTCGATAAAAAAAAAAAAACATGTGTTATTTTTAAGCTGCTTCTTATTTCATTGGTGTGGCAATTATTAAGATTTAAAATATAAAACTATTTACTTTTAAATCCTTGCAATATTTACAAACTGTAAAGGAGTATGTTCGAGTAATATATAAAATGATATGCTCTTATTTCCAGTTCAATCAAAAATTATGAGATTAGGATATTTTTATAATATTCTAGAGCCATATTCTAGAGCAATACTCTACAGCCAAAGGTTTATTATTTAATTTCAAGTAGATACAAAATTATGAGAGCAGGATATTTGTGAGAAGCAGTAATGTAGAACAAAAGCATACCTATTCTATCATTAGGCTATTTTTATCGTGCATGCTATTTTACGCCAAGCACATTCTAAAATAGGTACCAAAACCCCATTGTTGAACAGTCGGCCTATCGTCTTTAAGCTAAACATTGGCGTAGGAAAGGGGCTGATTGGGGAGGGTAGCCCCACTAACATACGGAAAAAATCATCTGTTTCAACTTTTCATTTCGTCCTTTGCTTTCATTTGAAAAAAAAAACTTTTTTTTCTTTATTTAATCCTCATTCGTTCTTAAAAAAAATAAAAAAAATACTCCTACGCCCATGGAGTAGGGTTACCATCCCCTCAAAGACGACTTGTTAAATCAGACTTTGATTTTATCCTAGCAATGCACTGAAAAAAACCTCATTTAGCATGTTTTCTTTTGAGATAAAAGTTTAATTATCCTAAATAAAGTGTCATCTCTGGAACATAAGGAGAGCTTTCACTCCCTCAGGCACGTTTCCACAAAATACATTAAACCAAATTGGAAGGAGATTAGAGGTCAATCAATCAATCAATCTATTAATTCATTAATACTAAAAGAAAAACTATTACAAAAGTAAAGCGGTTACTAGGAAATTCATATGTTTCTCATTGTTCATTCACTTCATAAGAAAGAAAAAAAATCAGATTTTTTAGATTGTGCGTTTAGGGATATCATGTATGATTTCCATTGAAGTTGCTTTTTTCTTGAGGATTTTAATTCGTATATTAAAATTACTTATATTTAATATGGGCCTTCTGATAACATTCAATTAATAAATTGTTTAGACACATTTTGAATAATCAGAGTCAGCATGAATAACATATTTTGTTTTTACATGTATTGTAATCAAAACTTCAGTTTTTATTGACAAGGATTCATTTTAACTTGCAGTTTGCCACGACAAGCTATTTCATCCTAAGGTCTTTAACATGTGTATGAAGGATGCTACTCCGGTCATCGAAACTAGTTTCTCAAACAGTTCGTGGTAACGAACTGTAGTAAGGAGCGACCCGGCTCAATAGTAACAAAAACACTAAAAAACGGAATTTTGATACGAATAGCTACATCAAAAGAATTGCATTTTAATGCTGATTTTAAATATATAAGTTTCATCAAGTTTAGTCTTACCCATCAAAAGTTAAGAGCCCGAGAAAATTTGCGTTATTTTAGAAAATAGGAGGAAACACCCCCTAAAAGTCACAGAATCTTAATGAAAACCACACCATCAGATTCAGTGTATCAGAGAACCCTACTGTAGAAGTTTCAAGCTCCTATCTACGAAAATGTGGAATTTTGTGTTTTTTGCCGGAAGGCAGATCACGGATGCGTGTTTATTTGTTTTCTTGTTTTTTGTTGTTTTTTTTTCCAGGGGTGATCGTATCGACCCAGATGTCCTAGAATTTTGCGAGAGGGCTCATTTTAACGAAAATGAAAAGTTCTAGTGCCCTTTTTAAGTGACCAAAAAAATTGGAGGGCACCTAGGCCCCCTCCCAGGCTAATTATTTTCCCAAAGTCAACGGATCAGAATTCTGAGATAGCCATTTTATTCAGCGTAGTCGAAAAACCTTATAACTATGTCTTTGGGGACGACTTACTCCCCCACAGTCCTCCTGGAAGGGGCTACAAGTTACAAACTTTGACCAGTGCTTATATATAGCAATGGTTATTGGGAAGTGTACAGGCGTTTTCAGGAGGATTTTTTAGTGGGGGGAGGGGTTGAGAAGGGGGGGGGATATGCTGGGGGAACTTTCCATCGAGGAATTCGTCATGGGGGAAGGAAATTTCCATGAAGGGAGCGCAGGATTTACTAGCATTACTTAAAAAAAACAATGAAAAAATAAATATGAAAAGTTTTTTTTCATCTGTAAGTAAGGAGCAGCATCAAAACTTAAAACGAACAGAAATTATAACCCATATGAGGGGCTAACCTCCTCCTAATACCTCGCTCTTTCCGCTAAAGTATTTTTTTAGTAATTTCAACTATTTATTCTACGGCTTTTGTGATTCAGGGGTCATTCTTAATGAATTGGGACAAAGTTTAAACTTTAGTGTTTAAATTTAAACTTTAGAGCGAGGTACTGACGAGGGGGCGAAACCCCTCATATATATAATAAAAACATGAGAATACAAAAGTTCTTTACGTAAGCTAATTTATAAGTTACGTATATCTTTTACTAATAAAAAAAATCGTTAAAAATTAAAAGTTCTACTTGCCTTTTTAATTAACCGAAAATCGGAGGGCAACTAGGCTTCCTCCTCCGCTCTTTTTTCTCAAAATTATTCGATCAAAATTATGAAAAAGCCATTTAGCCAAAAAAAAATGCAAATTTCGTTTTAATTATTCCTCTGCGGCAGTTTCCAAAATCAAAATATGCATTGATTCAAAAACGTTCAGAAATTAAATAAAAAAAAACAAGTTCTTTTAACTGAAAGTAAGGAGCGACATTAAAACTTAAAACGAACAGAAATTAGTTCGTATATGAAAGGGGCTGCTTCCTCATCAACGCCCCGCTCTTTGATTCTTTCTCTTAACTCTTCTTTTTAAAACAGTAAAAAACTTTTGCGTAAAGAACGGGGTGTTGATGAGGAAGCAGCCCCTTTCATATAGGAAGTAATTTCTGTTCGTTTTAAGTTTTAATATCGCTCCTTACTTTCAGTTAAAAAAAACTTGTTTTTTTTAATTTAATTACATTTAAGTTAAATATTCGTAAAACAATGCTTCGAGAATTATAATAATCCCTGAAAATATTGTCCTCCAAAAATTTATCTGGAGGGGGGGGGGTAAAATCAAAAACTAATTATGGGTCATCATTTCCTTGGTCGGAAAAACAGATTCTTCTATAAATCTTTTCTTCTGTTCTTATTCATGTGGTAATTTTTATTATATAATGTACTATTGAAATTATTGATTGAGAATTCAGCTAAGAATAGCAGCTGCGTTTAGTTTTAAAGCAGGGTATTGCGAGGCATATTAAGAAGTTTTGAGAATCCCTACAGGAGAGTTTATCACGATTATTCCCTTTTTTTCTTTTGAAATGAGAACAAAGCTACAAAGAAAAGAGTGTATTTTACCCCAAAAATTGACAAAATTACACTTTATGTTGCCCTTTCTCTATTAAAGTGCCATTATAATATAGTGTTGATGATAAAAAGGCATGCAAAGATCCGTTGTCTCACCAGTAAAGGCCTAGAACGATGCACACCAGGCAATATAATTCATGGATATATGATTTATGAGTCATGCTACTTTATTTAATAGTTGCAATAGAACCAACATATGAATCAGCATTCAATGACACCTTTTTTTCTATCTTAGCGGATAGTTCTTTTTTAAGTTTGATGAAATTATCTGCGATTTACTCTTTTCACGATTGTACTTACTTGTAATCCCTAGCAGGTAACTAGTTATCCTCCCCTGAGCCTTTAGCTGATATCCTGTGGTAAGTGTTTACAAGAAACCCCCTTATGAAACGAAGAGTTTACCAGTTGTGGCTACGATTACACCATCAAATTTTAGTAGTTTAAGCCTCATTATTACCATGTATTTAATGACGTTATATTAACTTTCTTGTTCTCTTTATTCTAGAAAACGAGCGTAGAAACACTCTAGAGTAAGGACAACAATTTGAAAGGATAATCAAATACAGGGTAGAGTCATCTAAAATAAGACTAATATAAATTGGCCAAGTTATGAGAGAATTGTTTTGTTATTTTCATTTATATTGGAATACTTTCGGCATGTGTCAAGTTAATTTATGTCGAGAAAAAAAAACAAGAAAGAAAACATAGAAAAATGTTGTACTATGTATTATTCTTTGTGATAGAACAGTTGTCCTCGTGAGAATTGATCTCTATCAAGCCACATGAAACTATTTTTAATCGTTCTTTTTTTTTAATAAATAAGGAGGCGAGAAAAGCTGGAGCATCTGGTTGGTTTCTTCCCAATTTTGCCAGTGTGTCGGAAGTTCATTTGATTGGTTCATTTGATGGTGATTGGTGTTATGGCTTTAGAGATTGTTCATTTTTGGATTTAATTTAAAAGAAAATGAAGTTTTTCGGTAGTTTTATCGTTTCACTTGTATCAATCTTAGGGGAGTTAGGTTTGTTGTTTACAGTTACAGTCTAGGATATAGAAATTGTTTAAAAGTTTTATTCAAATGAGTCCTTCTGTTAGATAAAAACAGCAATTTAAAAGGACAATCAAATACAGGGTGGAGTCATTTATAATAAAACCAATATAAATTGGCTATAACCAATTGCTTGAAAAAAAATGGAATGCCCTAGAATAAATCATCTGTGAAAACCTTTTATAGATCGAATATGGGCTTAATTCAGCCATTCACTAAAGCGCGTCTTCATCTGGCAGATTTTTCATATTCATGACGCCAATCTGCAAGTTTGGTTTCAGCCAGGAAGTGCCTAATAGCTCCGTACAAATGTAAAATAAAACTTCGAAAAACTTGAGTGATTGAAACTAGTACTGGGTTTTAATTAAATTGAGGATTATTGAATTAAAATTGGTCATTTCTCAAAGTAGTAGATAGTAAAGAATATTCTTTTTGTTGAGAAAGTAAAGACCGACATTAAAACACGAAAATAGACAGAAATTGCTCCATATATGAGGGGGTGCTCCCTCCTCATCTGCTCACTCCTTACGCAATAGATTGACCCTATGTCTTATTTCTTTCAAACGTCAACCAAACACAAGGACCGATTAATTAGAGCAAGAGTTATTTTTAAGGAAGTACTAGGCTTTAGTGTAAAGAGAAAGGAGCCGAGGAGGAAGCAGCTTCTCCGTTGCGTAATGATTTCTGACCGTGTTGAGTTTTAATGTAGCTCTTTACTTAAATTTGATAAAAAGCTTGTTTGTATTATATACTTCTTGTCAATTTTTAATTGGATATTCAGGCTCACCATAAATGTAAGGGTGGTTACCATGCCTGAAGCTAGACTATTTAGATCAAAATTAAACTTTTGCCCACCAAGGCTTCGAGAAAGAAGGCTTATTTAGGGTTCAGCTTTTGCTTAAGGCTAGGAATAAGTGAAGAGGAAAAGGTGACGTTGGGTAACGAAAAGATTGATGAGGTGGAAAGCTTCACTTACCTTGGTAGTATTATTAGTAAAGATGTTGGGAGGAGCAGTGAAGATGTTAAAAGTAGAATAGCCAAGGCTCAGATTGTTTTTTCACAATTAAAAAAGTTTGGAAGAATAGGAAGATAAGTCTACAAACCAACATTATAATATTGGAAGGTACAGTGATGACAGTTGTTAAATATGGCTCTGAAACAAGGGCGCTCCAAAAAGTGGATGAAGATTTGCTAGATGTTTTCCAGAGAAATCGCCTACGGATTGTTCTGGGTACCTGGCTGACTGATCGTACTTTAAACTGTAGGCTTTACGAAAAGCGTGGCTCAATCCCGCTTTCTAGGGCAATAATGAAAGAAAGGTTGAGATGGTTAGGGCATGTTCTACGGATGAAGGATGACAGATTGCCGAAGATTGTCCTTTTCGAACCAACCCTCTAGGGCTAAACGGAAAGCAGGTCGTCTTGGTCTGGAGTGGGAAGATGTCATAAAGAAATATCTAAAGAAAATGGGAACTTCTTGGGAGGGTGTAAAGAGGGAGGCTTTGAATAGATTGGGATGGATGAGGAGCGTACGTAGCTGTGTTGGCCTCAGGCGGCTTTTTGCTGCGGTGAGTTGTTAGTAGTAGTAGTACTCATCAGCCAAGATTTTCCAGATTAAGGATGATTATCCAACAGTCAAGGCCGTATCCAAGAGAGAGGCTACAGTGTTTGACCTTCCTCCCCCCCAGAAAAAAGTATGATGCGTAAAACTTAACAATTGAGCATATAAACACTTCTGATGTTTTTTATATTTTTATGGTTACCCTCCCCCTTTGAACAAAAAACTGGGATGCACCCTTGTCCACAGTACTCTTTGCCACAACTTTTGTTAGAAATAAAAGAAAATAGTCTAGTATTGGTGTTCGGGGCTATCATATGTGAATATACAAGAGATGCATTTACACAAATAGATGACAGCACTGGAGTAATGGTTCGAAATTTTTATTATTTTATGTTTTCTTATTTCATTTTTTTAAATTATTCATATGTAAGACAAAGCAAAAGGTCTACTTAAAATAACAGATTCACATAAAAACTTTGCTATATTTTCATAAATAAGATCACATGCGATACTTTCATACTGTAATCATAGGATTCTTCAATCATACTTTATCAAATTCAATCATATGTTCCAATATTCAAAAGCTTGGCAAATGTTAGTAACCTCTCTATTTAGAACTTATAACTTAGTAGATACACTATTGCATGGATAATTCTTTTCCCAGTCGCATGCCTGAATATTTGGGTTATATACAAGGTCTTCTGGACATTGCATCTTCACCCCATAGTATCCTCCTATACACAAATAGAAGCTGTGGCAATCGTAAGGGTTCACATAAATGCCATCTTCTCTGCATAACATTTTGGTGCCAATTTTCGTATAGCCATCTGAAATGAGGGGCACAATTTAGCTTAGCTCATTAAATGAAACCGAGACTCAGTCTGAAAGAGATTTCAACATCAAAAGAATATACTTGCCTTTTAATTTGATTCCAAATATGTAAGCTTTTTTCCAGTTTATGGCGATCTATCGAAGTTATCATCATAAGTACAACTGTACAATTACATAAAAAGAGGAAAACCATCTCAAACAGGTGGATCCCACGTTCCAGTATCATAATTTTATTATTATATTTTATAACATACTTCTAGTTATAACATAACTTAATTTTAATCAATAATATGATTTTGTTGTCATAATTTAGTGCTATTTCAATAAAATTGAAATCCACCTATTAATCAATTTAGTCAGGTATCTCAAGCCATTTATTTTCTAAAAACCAATTATTAAAAAAAAAAAAAACAGATCCAATGGTGCTCATATCCAGCCAGTTATGGCGAAATATTGCTTGAGGTCACATTCTAACAACAATAAAATCTTTACCTCCCTTTTAAGTAACAGAAGAGATCAAGTAACGACAAGATGAATATTGTTTGATTTTTTACTAGAGAACAGCAATATTGGCAATCGAGTTTAAATTATGAGACAACAGTTTGTGTCAAAAATGTCAAAAAGCTGTGTGTAAGATAGTCTAGCTTCTGAAGAGATATTTCCAGCGGTGGGAATCTTTAAATGACTAATGAAACCGTTCAAATTCTCACATGCTTCGTGAAATTATTAGTAAGCTAGTTTGGAACTTCATTTGAACCTTCATTTGAACTTCATTTGAAGTTTATTCATTTGAAACTTCACTCTTTTCAGCACAGCTTTATAAAGCTATACAAAACAAGTAAAAAATTCGATGGGGCAGTGGATATTTTTGAGAAGTGGTCTATCTTAACTTGACTTGATTTATCGACAGAACAAAAACAATACATACACTTATTTCCATTCTCTGGAAATGCCAGAGGCTATAAACGACCAATATGGGGACTTGAGATATCTATCATTTGATGAAAATGTCACAAAAATTTTGACAAGAATATAATCAAACAAAAATATCCTTTTTCTAATATCATTAAGCAGAAAAACTAGACAGACAACAAACAAACAAAAACTAAACAACAAAAAATGTAAGCATTTCTTTTGTCTACTAAATAAGATATTTTGAAGTATTTTTCCAGAATGAGATTAGTGAAATCAATTCTTCTATATATTTGGGTAATAAAAGAGTATTCCAAATATAAAGGAAATAAATCACTTAACAATATTTTCGTATTTACCTTATTCACTAAACATTAGACGAAAAACTAAGCAATCAATTCTATCTACTCAATAAGATACTTTTTTTAAGTTTTTGGAACTAACGTAACGCAACAAACAAACAAAAACTAAACAACAAAAAATGTAAGCATTTCTTTTGTCTACTAAATAAGATATTTTGAAGTATTTTTCCAGAATGAGATTAGTGAAATCAATTCTTCTATATATTTGGGTAATAAAAGAGTATTCCAAATATAAAGGAAATAAATCACTTAACAATATTTTCGTATCTACCTTATTCACTAAACATTAGACGGAAAAACTAAGCAATCAATTCTATCTACTCAATAAGATACTTTTTTTAAGTTTTCGGAACTAACGTAACACAACAAACAAACAAAAACTAAACAACAAAAAATGTAAGCATTTCTTTTGTCTACTAAATAAGATGTTTTGAAGTATTTTTCCAGAATGAGATTAGTGAAATCAATTCTTCTATATATTTGGGTAATAAAAGGGAATTCCAAATATAAAGGAAATAAATCACTTAACAAGATTATCGTATCTACCTTATTCACTAAACATTAGACGGAAAGACTAAGCAATCAATTTTATCTACTCAATAAGATACTTTTTTTAAGTTTTCGGAACTAACGTAACGCAACTGATTCCTTTATATAGTTAGGCAACCTCTACACCAACATGTCGACAGTTCCACACCTCTACACCAACATGTCGTAATGACAGTGCAACTTTGAGGCTGTGGTGTACGAGGTTGGCCTAAAGCCTTCGTAGTTATACTTTGAAGAAATTAAATCCCATGATACTATGTCAAATTATTTGTAAGCTTATCCAACCGAATTAGTTCATTTAAAACTTCTTTTTTTGTTCAGGGTCTTATAAAACTTTGCAAAGCAATTAATGAATTTGAGGGGGTTAGTAGCCCTTCTTTAGTGGTGACTTGAAGCCTTCAAAATTACATTTTAGACTCACATTCTCAAACTGTCAGAAAGTTGTTCGCATTAGTATGCAGGGGGAGGGGGAATTTTTCCTATTATCTTAGCTTTCCATTCTCGAAAGAATATTTTTGGAGTGACCTTGACAACTCTCCTTTAATTTTGAAAAAAAAGTTCATATGCAACTAAAGGTCCTGATTTAAGTATTATTTGCAGAAATGAAATGAGAAGAAACACCAAAATGACAATTTAATCCAAAGAATCATCACAAACTGGAAGAATAAACAACAATCACTCAAATTGAGAATTTGCAATTTCAGCACCCTTTTTGAGAAGCAAAAACGATTGTGGCCCAACAAGCTTAGGTTCTTTTACAATTTTATGCCATGGAACAAATCTATTTTTAGACAGGATTTTACTGTTATTGCCCTTTAGCAACTGTTGAAATATTTACCCAATATAACAATTAGAGCTGATCTCATTGTTAAGATCTATTTTTTCCTGCTCGATTTCTAAGTACCTGTTCATATAGACATTCCAACTTTCATACATTCCAACTTTCATAATAAGTTTCATTTTAAATTTCATTTATTGCTTTATTCTATTAAATAAAAAAACAAGTTTTTTCAACTAAAAGTAAGGAGCAACATTAAAACTTAAAACGAACAGAAATTATCACGTATTTTAGTGGGTTCGCCCCACCGTCAATACCTCGCTCGTTACGCTAAAGTTCGAATTTTGTTCCAGTTGTTAAAGAATGACCCCTGAATCACAAAAACCGTTTAATTAAAATAAACAGCTCTTTTAAAAGTACAAAAAAACTTTAGTGTAAACAGCGAGGTATTGAAGAGGAGTAGAATCCTCTGGTATACGCAATAGTGTCTGTTCATTTTAAGTTTTAATGTTTTTTCTTACTTATAGTTGAAAAAACGTTGTTTTAATTCAGTTTCAGATCGTTTTTAAATAATGCTGTGAAATCTGGCGCCCCCTTTATGGAAAATTCTCTTCCACCATGAAAAATACCTCCATTAAAAGATCCCCCACGTAACCTCTCCCCCGACCCCCCCCCCCCCCCCTCCACCATAAAAATCCCCCATCCCCCCGAAAACGTCTGTATACTTCCAAATAACCAGTACTATATATAAACAATGGACAAAGTTCATAACTTGCAGCCCTTCCCCGAAGACTGTGGGGGATTAGGTCGTCCTCAAAGATCCGGTGACTTTGGGAAAAAATGAGCGTTGGAGGGGCCTAAATGCCCTCCAGTTTTTGTCACATAAAAAGGGGAGTAGAACTTTTAATTTTCGCTTCAATGACCCCTTTTGCAACATTTTATTATCACTAGATCGGTACTATCACTCCAGGGGAAAAAAAAAAACTACAAAAAAAATACGCATTCGTGATCTTTCTTCCTCAACTGTAAGGTTCTCTGATACGCTGAATTTGATAGTGTGATTTTCACTAAGATTTTACGACTTTGATTTTTTTTATGACTTTTCCCCTTTTTTCGAAAATAAGGCAGTTTTTTAGGCTCGTAACTTTTGATGAGTGGGACTAAACTTGATAAGACTTATATATTTAAAATCAGCAAAAGAATTATTTGATGCATTTATTGATATCAAAATTCCGTTTTTAGAGTTTCGATTACTATTGAGCCGGGTCGCTCCTTACAGTTCGTTACCACGAACTGTTTGATATTCTTATTTTCAAGACACCAACCGTCAACATGCTAACAAGTAAACAAAAACGCATTTGTCGCGGTTGAAATTAATTTTCTATTTCTTGTTTTCAAATAAAACTATGCAAGCTGCAGAAGTTACCTGTATTTTAGTACTTTTGTATAATATTAAAAACTTAATCCTTCGACGCTAAATCGCCTCCATTTTGCGTTTCACTGCCAAAACGGGAAGTTAATCCACCAATAAAAATGTAGAGAAACTTTTTTTTCAACGCAGACAAAATTTAAAACTTTCAATGGACTTTTCTACAAAAAATCTTGGATTAAAGCATGGTTTTGGAGTACTTATATGAAAGTTTCACAGTATTTTGTATAATGACTGCCCTTACCGCTTGGTCGAGGTGCTATTGGTGTTGCAACAAACAATAGGAGGCACAGAGCTATGGAATAGATTTGATATATTTTCATTGTAATAGAACGGATAATAGACTGATTAATTTCAATAAATTGATTCTTAACCACATCAAAGCTTATCATTCAACATTTTAAGGATTACTTGATGTCGTCAACAATCGAATCACTTAATAACTAGATTAACTTAATTTTAAAGTAAACAGCAAAGATCAGATAAAAAACGAAGTATGTACTGGTCAACAAACTATGCCTTTGTTTGATTTGTGTTTTAATAGATATGAATCTTTTGAAAATATGTATGAACGTCAGAGAAATTTTTTTTTCTACTAAGATTTTTAATTTATGCTAGGTTAATGAATATCATTCTTTTAACTGAGCCAAAATTTTACTAAGAGAACCAGGCACGTACGCCGGAATTTATTTCAGGGGGGGGCAAAACCTTCGAAACAGCAGATATAAAGTAGCACTTTTTTTATAGTAACTAAATAAATGTAAAAAGCACGTATATCGGAAAATACAGATTAACTTTATTCAGTAGTATTGTAGCGGATGGGGGAAGGAGACTGAGGCCTCAAAAGTACGTTTTAGACTCAGGTTATGTTCATAGCGATTTAGAACCAGTGATTAATCTATGATATATCACTGAAAGGGAAATTTTAAGGTTAATAGTGCAATATGGGTGCTGTGGGGGTAGTTCTTCTATTTCATAAACGTCAATTTTAATGAAAAATGATAGTTTCCAAAATTGATCCATTAAAAGCTTTACTTTATTCTGAAAACGCCATAATATCAAGGATAGTTCTATTTTGCTGTACTTTATCCTGAAAACGCCATACTATCAAGGATAATTCTATTTTGCTGTGGAAAGCAAACTCTTTTTTACAAAACAAAATAACAGTACAATCGGTAATTACTTCAAAGAGGGTAAAAAGTTAGACAGAAAATGGGTTAATAATTGGGCAGTGACTTGATCAGATAATTGCATGCTGTAAAATCCCTAAAAAGATCTTTATACATGTATCTAGATTTTTTTTAAAATGTCTTACTTTTGCCAGAAATCACAAGAAACCATGGGGAAATTAAAAATTTCGATTTTTTTTTTTTGGGGGGGGGGGGGTAGGCGTGCCCGAAGCCCCCCCCCCCCCCCTGCGTACGTATACCAATCAAGTGTGAAGTTAGACAGGGGCAGTTCTCTCTCCTCGTATCTTTAAGGCTTCTATTGAAAATGTTTTGTCTGGTATGCGTAGTTCTTGTTTTACAGGATCCACAGATGTATCATACTTAGCTTATGCTAACGACTTGCGTCTTATTAGCCAAACTGAGGCCGGTTTAGCGCGTTCTTTCCGATCCTTCGCTCATGCATTTGCAAGATTTGGATTATTGCTAAACGTACATAAATGTGAATTTCTTATATTTACTGGGGTTAGTTTGTCTCATCCTTTGGGTTGCAGTTCTTTTTCTGTACCAAAAGTCACTTCTTGTCGATGGCTCGGGATTTCTGTTTGCAATTCTTTAAGTTCTTTTTGTTTTCTGACAATTCGGGATATTCAATTTAAGCTTAAACTGGAGGTATTCTAAAATGGTTGGAAATCGTGGACATTGCCGGCGACAAGCACTTACAAAGCTGTACTCTAGTTCCTGCGACCATTCTGTGTTATTTTGTTCTGGGTCTTATATGCTTCTGAATAAAGGTGACATAAGAGGGCCAAGACGGATTACTATCGGTATTGTAAGTTCTTACTTTATTTACCACGATCATTTTGGAGCCTAAGGTTAATTAGTAAATATCAGGCAACGGATATTGTTCTCTCAGTGGAAAAACTAAGTTCAAAATTAATTGAAGAAGCGCCAATCCGTCTTGGTCCTAATAACCCTCTTATCCGCCTTATTTGCTAAATTGTTATTTTTTTTTCTTGTATTTTATGTTAATCGTAGTTCTTTGTTTTTTCTCCTTGTACTCCACTTTTTCCCTTTTGTTAGTGGGTAAGAAATAAATTATTAGTATCATTATTGTATCTAAGGTAGAGGTACAGCCCTTCTCCATGTATAGAAAGCATGCAAGGCAAGATGAAGAAAGCAGTCTAGACCTTATTACACAGGATATAGTGAAGTAGGGGTTTGAAGCTTTTTTGGACGCAGTTATCAATTCCACAATTCATATGAGGAGACTATGTAAAAACTTGATTTGGTTTCTGAGTAGTAAGGCATAATTTTAGCACATTTTGTTTTATTTGTTAATATAAAACCCATAAAGGAGTGCAGAATCAACTTATGGCACACTGTGGAGGAATAAAAAAAAAAAATCTAATGTCAGTTTTTATTGCGACAGATATGCTACAAATTTTTTTATGCACTATTTAACACTTATAAACAAAAATAAAGAAACATTTTCTATAGTATACCTTTCAAACAGTTCGTGGTAACGAACTTAGCGACCCGGGTCAATAGTAACCGAAACTCTAAAAAGCAGAATTTTGATACCAATAGTTCCATCAAAAGAATTGTATTTTTATGCTGGTTTTAAATATATAAGTTTCATCAAGTTTCGTCATACCCTTGAAAAGTTAAAAGCCTGAGAAATTTGCCTTATATCAGAAAATAGGGGAAATATCCCCTAAAAGTCATAGAATCCTAGCGAAAATCACATCGTTGGATTTAGTGTATCAAAGAACCCTACTGGGGAAGGTCCAAGCTCCTATCTATAAAAATGTGGAATTTTGTATATTTCGCCAGAAGCCAGATAACGGATGCGTGTTTATTTGTTTATTTGTTGTTTTTTCCCAGGGGTGATCGTATCCACCCAGCGGTCGTAGAATGTTGCAAGAGGGTTCATTTTAACAGAAATTGAAACTTTGGGTGCCTTTTTTAAGTAAAAAAAATTGGAGGGCACCAAAGCCCCCTCGCACGCTCATTTTTCCTAAGTTCAACGGATCAAAATTTTGAGATAGTCATTTTGTTCAGCATTGTCGGAAAACGTAGTAGCTATGTCTTTGGGGACGACTTAATCCCCCACAGTCACCGGGGGAGGGGCTGAAAATTACAAACTTTGGCCACTCTTTACATATAGTAATTGTTATTGGGAAGTGTACAGACGTTTTAAGGGGGAATTTTTCGCGTTTTTGGGGGGAAAGGGTGGAGGGAGGTGTTTACGTGGGAGGATCTTTCCATGGAGGAATTTACCATGTGGAAAGAGAATTTCCATGAAAGGGGCGCAGGGTTTTCTAGCATTATTAAAAAAAAATAATAATAATAATAAGAAAATACATTAAAAAAAAGTTTTTTTTCAACTGGAAGTAGGGAACAGCATTAAAACTCAAAACAAACAGAAATTATTACATACATAAAGGCGTTCGTCTCCTCCTTGATCCCTCGCTCCTTACGCTAAAGTAGTTTTAGTAATTTGAACTGTTTATTCTAAGGACTTTGTGATTCAGCGGCCATTCTTAAAGAATTGGGACACAATTAAAGCTTTAGTGTAAAGAGCGAGGTATTGACGTGAGGGGAAACCTCCTAAAATACGTAATAAAATATACAAATATAGAAGTTCATTACGTAATTTAATTCCTTAGCTACGCATATTTGTTACTAATAAAAACGTTCGTAAACAATAAAAAGTTCCAGTTGCATTTTTAAGTAAACTAAAATTGGAGGGCAACTAGGCTTCCTCTCTCACCTCTATTTTTATCAAAGTTGTCCGATCAAAACTATTAGAAAGCCATTTGGCCAAAAAAAAGTATATGCAAATTTTGTTTCAATTATTCATGTGTGGTGAGCCAAAATCAAAACATATATTAATTCAAAAATGTTCAGAAATTAAATGAAAAAACAAATTTTTCAACCGAAAGTAAGGAGCGACATTAAAACTTAAAACGAACAGAAATTATTCCTTATATGAAAGAGGCTGTCCTCTCCTCAACGTCCATCTGTTTACGCGTTTTCACAGTTCTATTTTTTAAAACAATAAAGCTTTTTTAAACAATGTCGCTCCTTACTTTCACTTGAAAAAACTTATATTTTACAAATTGTTTTTACAATATTTTACAAATTAATATGTTGTTGTTTCTTATGTTTTTTTCACTTCGTTCTTTGTCACTGCTTTCTTTGAATTAAACTCGTTTTTCTCTCTTAATTTTTTTGCAGAATCCTGCAGCAGAAGTTTCAAGTTGCAGCAGAAAAGTGCGTAATTTGCGTTTTTGCCAGAAGAAGCATCACGGATGCGTGTTTCATTGAGTTTTTTTTTTTTCCCTAGCGCAGAGGTCATCATATCGAAATGGTGGTTGTAGACAATCGGGAGAGGGTGCACGCGAAAGAAATTAAAAGTTTTAGTGCCCATTTTAAGTATCCAAAAAGATTTGAGGGCAACTAGCCCCTCTCCCGTCCCCTATTTTTCCCAAAGCTGTCCAATCAAAGTTTCCGAATAATAATTTTGGTCAGTATAGTTGAAACATCCAGTAACTATATCTTTGGGGTAACATACCCCAAAGACATAGTTATGGGACATTGTTGGACATCTCTGGGGGAGACATTGTTATGTGATACTTGGACTATTTTGAACAAAATGGCTATCAAAATTTCTGTCGGATACAATTTGGGAAAAGATTTTGTGGGGGTGGAGTTGTTTTTCGATCAATTGTAACTCTTAAAAGGAAACTAGAACTTTCAATGTCCAATCGAACAAGCCTCCTCCGATGTTCTTACAACTAACCATTCCAGAAACACCTTATATGCCCTCCAGGCACAACTCACAACTATTATCCCAAGGTTCTGGGGCGTTCCGTCAACCCCGGGGGCATTGTTATATGATCTTTGGGCTATTTTTAACAAAATGGATATCTCAAAATTTTGGTAGGATAGATTTGGAGTAATGTGGACGCGGGAAGAAGAGGCTAGTTGCCCTCCAGCCAGTTTTGCCTCTTAAAAAGAGAACTAGATCTTTCAATTTCCAATCAAATCAGCCTCTTATAAAAAAGACTAAAGCCTTGTATACCTCCAGGAGATATCTAAAAACTCTTGTCCCCTGGCTAGAAAAACTATAACTCTCAATTTCTAATCAAATGAGCTTCGTCCAAAGTTGATACGACCACCCCTTCCATAAAAACCTTTTATGCCCCCGGGTTACAATTTAAAACCCATGCCTCTAGACTCTGTGGGGTTGTTTCAGAGGCATTGTATATAATCTTTTGACGATTTTTTGAAGAAAACGGTTATCTCAAAATTTACCAAGGTGCACGAATTCGTTAAAATCTTTGCAGGAAAATTTTTTTATGACACAAAAAAGTAATTATCAAAATCTATGGACGTTTTCTCCTACTGATAATCTAAAAACAGTAATTTTCTTAATATAATCCTCAATTAATATCCGAGCGAGTTTCTCATGTTCCCTATCAATTATTCCAGTTTTGGGGGTTTCAAAAAGTCACCCCTTCATGGAACAAGTTCCAGCATACGTGCCTAACGGTAAAATGACATAACTGCAAACATTACTGCTTGTTCGTAACACTATTGGCGTCAAAAAAATAATGTACTTGTATTTCGACACTTGTATTTCGCTTAATATTTAATCAGTTGAAATAACTGTTTTACTTCCGTCATTTCTGGATGTCGAAATGGTTCTGAGATATTATTGGTAAGTTTTAAGCTATGGGAATTGAACATTTGTTTTTTACCATGATTTTTTACTTTTATTGCAATTAACGTCATAGTGATTAGATATAGTTTGAATTATTTTTGAATGCGTCAAAGCTTTATCATTCGGTTTACTAAAGGACTACGTTGTCGTCAATGGTCTAATTCAAGTAAACAATATATTCAGATAAATATGAAAGTTCACTTTCAGATTCTAAGTTTTCACAGCTATGTAAGTTTTAGTCGAACTGGAAATGTTTTGGCAGTCATTAAATTCGAACATATGAATTTCAAAAAAAGCTTTGGCTCTTATTAATATTAATTTATTATCAAAAATCAGAGAGAAAATCAATCGGTAACATACTAAAACTTACTAGAGTTGGTGGAAAAAATACGGTTTGACTTTGGCGAAATTGTCACAGAAATTTTTTTTGCACCAAAATGTTCAGAGAAATCAACTTAATTGCACAAAAAATCGACCCAAATCGTCCTTTTACAAGTGTTCCATATTTGCCCTCGAAGGGAGAAATTTAGGTGGAAAATCTATTTTTATGCTAATAAATATTTCAGAGTTTAAATACTCGTTTCCTATCAAATCAAGCATGGCGAATCTAAATCCGACGTAAGAAATCCAGTTTTGCCTGCCCTAAAATCAATTTCCTCCTTGAAGAAGTCCTGTGTCATGACTTCATGGTGTCATGAAGATCTTGCAAACAACCCTAAAAATCCCATCTGTAATTGACAAGGAAACCGCTGCTAATTTTCCTACGCCGTGAAGTATAGATGTTGTATAGCAGACACACGTGGCAAACGAGTTGATTTTCTTCTACTTCGCTTCCTTGTTTGTTCTTGTTACTTTTCATGTCGTGCACTCGTCCGTTATTTTCATGCGTGTCTGTCTGCATAGATATCACATGCATCAAGTTTTGCATGGTAAATCAGAAGGATCAGTAGGTCGGTAGCATTCACAGTCAAAGTTGCCAATCAATTAATCAATCAATAAACTATCTAATTTAAACAAAGAAAAATTACAGAACCTTAGACCTCCACAAAGGCTCTTTGGTCTGTGAAAGTGGGAAACTAAACATTACATTTAATAATAGAACTAATAATAGATAATAGCGCGCTTACATTGGTTACATATAATTACAGCATTATTTAAGCATTAAATTAAGCACTAATTACATTAAAAAATAGCAAAAATCAGTTTGAAAGGGAAAGATAAAGAGGAACTGAAAAGGGACAATAGAACTAATTTTCTAGGCATAGGAGATTGTCAGTTAGCTCTTTTTTAAATTGTCCACAAGAATGATATGGCTGAATTCTAATGGATAGGGATTTCCACATGGATTCGCAACGTAAAATTGAGTTAAAATCTAATCTTATGGTTTTATTTTTATGAATGAAAATAAAAAACACATGATTTCTTTTGTAGTTCCGCAGAGAGGAGTCCATGAAAATTGTTAAAAATGAGAGAGAGAGAGAGAGAGAGAGAGAGAGAGAGAGAGAGAGAGAGAGAGAGAGAGAGAGAGAGAGAGAGAGAGAAAGATGTATGTGGATTAACCATCCAATAAACAATACTTGTCATTGATTTACTAACTCCTCAAAACTAATGAGGCCGCAGATGAGGCAGAACCTGACTTTGGCCTGACTATTATTGAAAATAAATTAATGACTTTGGCCAGTTATAACGTGGAAATGAAATCTAATATGAATTGTGTACGTAAGGATCTGGGGGAACCACAAAAAAATTCGATTTTTAGAAGTGAATTGTAGGAGAGTGAATTATTTCATTTATAATTCTACACCAGCGAATAAAGGCCCTTAACAAGCAGCCAATATTATTCAGCAATCAAATAAAACAGTTCTGGATCTTCAGCTATAGATCCACAATCTCAAAGATATATTTAGGCTAAAGTTCTCTAGAGACGTGTGGCCTTTGTTATTTTGGCTCACTAACAGATCTTTTTGCGACTACGTATTGCACCCGCGACTACCTAATTTTTCCACTACTACCTATAGCACGGCCATAGTCTTATGAAGATACCACTTTGACCTATTAGAATATGCTGATGATATTAATCTTCTGAAAAGAAACATTGAGGAGCTCCAAGCCAGTGCAAACACATTTGACGACGCAGCTAATTCCTTTGGAATGAAGATAAACGCCAGGAAGACCAATGGCACGCAGAGGATGACACCCCCACATCAAACTCATTATTTAGGGTGAGGAAATCGAGTGGTTCAACCAGTCGTCTTACCTAGAAAGAGTGCTGACATCCACAAAGGACTTCACAAAAGACATCAAACGATACCTGGCTCTGGCCTCCGCAAGCTTCAAGTCCCGGCACTCTATTTGGAAAGAAATGCCTGCTCTAAAAAGCAAAGATACGACTTTTCGATGCCTTGGTGATTCCACTTGCAATATATGATGCAGAGACATGAACTCTAAAAACCAATGACAGGCACTGAATAGCGGCATTTGATACTAAATCGATCCAAAAGCTCAGTGGCATCATTTACCTTGACCGAGTATCAGACGAACAGTTACTGTCCTCCTTGAATAATCCTCAACACATCATGCAGACCATCTAATTACAACAGCTTCAATGGTTAGGACGCGTTCAGCGTATGTCCCCAGCACAAATTCTCAAAATAGCCTTTGAAGAAGAATTTAGGCCTCTTGCCAAAGAGGATGACCTCCCAAGCCCTGGCAAGGAAATTTTTTCTGACCACCCCCTGCCCAGTACTGGTGATGATTGCAACAAACAAGGAGGCACACCGAAAATATTGTTTGCATGTAATTACAGGAGAATCTCCGAAATGGCCAACCCGGCCAGATCGGAAGTAAGTTAGTAATGTATTACGTTCGTCCCATATGTTAAAATGGGCTGGTCTAGGAGTAGCACACAATTTCAATAAGGAAGAGTTGGATGTGATAATGGTGCTTGAAGGAGCTTAGCAAGAAGTTCGATCGGCCAATATAGAGACTTAATTTCAAGGCCCGGTTTTGTGATTTGGGGGAAAACGTTCGAGTTCAATGCGATTTCCAGAAAAGTAGAAGAAAAGACTCAAAATATGTCCACGGGCTAAGATTTATACCCATGGTCTAACTACCTCTGTTTCACACTTTGTACCACCTGCACCAACTCGTACTCTGATTTGAAAATGCCCAAGACATATTGGAACAGCAAGACCGAAGTCAGGTTCTGCCTCATCTGTGGCCTCATTAGTTTTGAGGACGTAGCAAATCAAAGTCAAGATACAGCATATCAACATGTGACATTAGCAAAAGAGAGTGTTTTGGGTGTGATTTTTTTAGAAAGCTTAGGGAGGCAAGTAAAATGGAATAGTGCCGAAGTGCATGGCCCAAATTATGGTTTTCAACAGTCCTTTAACAACGCCTGTCATAGCACAGATGAAAGACAAAAACGAGTTGCTTAATCTCATATAAAATCAGTACTTAGGCAACTAATTTCATGTAATCCGTATATTAGCACTATGGAACAATTTGAGTAGTAGGCAACGCCTACTATCGAAAGAAAACCCGAATTATGTGTTTTGTTTAAACGGATATATTTAGCTCTGAATCAGTTGATGGATATTATGATTTTGACGCATGTTCAGAAATTAGTAAAAAAAAATGGCCAGATTTTCGAAGGTTCACACCTCTGTATGTTAATTTTGAAGCTAGTAATGAAGTAGAAAAGATCTGTTCATAGACTTAAAAGTGCGTCTGTTGACTTAGTTTGGCTTAGAGTACAAATATGACAATTACGTATTATTTTTTGTTCGGTGTATGTTCCTCCAGAAAGTTGCTCTTTCTGTAAAGAATATCATGTTCTGGGAGACTTGTGAATTTAAGAATCCATTTCCCGACGCTTTATTTTTGCTTATAGTGACTTTTGATTTTATTTAACATACCCCATAGTTTTCACTTAAAGTTTTAGCTTACTACCTTTAGCTATTCCCAAGATCAATATAGATACACTTAGATACGCCCTTTTGACAGCACGAACACGCCAAGAGTCTTTTGATGTAGAGCCAAATTTACCGCAAAATCCAATAAAATTTACAATTTAGCCATTCGTGAAATGTCGAAGATAAGACCTTTTGACAACCTGGGCCTGGATGCATTATGTTATTTTGACAAGCAGGATGCCGTTAAAATCTTTTGATTTAGTTTAATAGTTTCACTTTTGACAGTGAAAGTTGTATTATTATTATGTCACAGTCACAACTGTACTACCAGTTCCAAGTTTCCGCACTCGTAGTCGGAAGTTGTCACACTTACAGTCACAATCGCAGTTGAAAGTAGTCAAAGTCACAAGTAGCTGCAATAACAGTCAAGTTGCATAGTCTCAGCCGCAGGCATAAGCAGCTGAAGTTACAAATAGTTACAATTGCGAGTAGTTGCAGTTGACGTCACAGAATATAGCAATAGTGGCCCTGAAAGTGTAGGATTTATATCCTTAGCCAATCCAAATATATTGAAGATACACCATTTTGATAATCTGAATAGCATTTTCTGACATACTCAGGATTAAACATTTTCCCTCTCTCCCAAGGATAAATTGTGTATGCACAAAATTGGCAGATTACATAATTTACAACTTTTTCTCAAGGGGCTTTGTGGGCATGACTATCCCAGGAACATGGTTAGTAGACCTTATCACTAATTTGAAAAAAGGACCTGTTTCATACTTTTGATCAGTGTTAGGGTGTCTTAAACGAATAATAGAGGTCATATGCTCTCCAAGCCCTGTTCAATATGCCCTGAAAGTTTCAACTTAATGCCTTCAGCTGTTCCTGAGGTGTTGCTGATGCACCATTTCGATGATCAATGTGCCCATAGCGAGTTTTTATTTTGTTCAACACTCCCTGAAAGTATTTACAAGTAGATGTTGTAGTAATTAAAAGCAGTCCCAGTCAAATTTACAAGTTGTCGCAGTCGGAAGTAGTCACAGCGTATCCTTAGGAATAAGCCATATAAGGTTTTAAAAGTTAATGCAAAGACTTCACCGCTGTTTAACCCTTATGATGCATACACCTGCAGCTTAACAGATGAAATATGGCAGATCACGCAATGGAAAAAATGGTCTTTTTTCCATGATGGCGGAGCAGGCTGAAGCAAGGAAAAGAAAGCAAGGTATAAGAAAAGTTAGATTAGGGGAAAAAATTTTGCCTAGCTTTTACACGAAAGGACTATTTCATCATTATTTCATGAATTGCAGCATCGTAACACGAGCTTCAATTTTGTACTACTTTCTAGATACAGTTTATTCTTTTTGTAATGGTCGAAATGATGAGGATTTTTAAAAAAGCAACAGGAATTAGCAAAATGTGTGAATCCCATTTTTCCGTATTTGTTTCGAAAGATTTGTACCAAGTTTGGTTTAACCAAGAGTACCTTTTTGCCGTGTTCGTTTCAAAAGTTTGGCGCTAAGTTTAAAATAACCGAAAACAAAAAATTGTTAGCGGGCCATGCACGTGTCATGGCGTAAGCCGCAAAACGTAAAATTTTTTTTTTAACTTTAGTAGTGAAAATTGTTGTAAAACAATTTGGGCAATTTTACCACTTTAGGAATTGACCGTGATGGTAATCTCAGACAAGTTGCATTAAAAATTTCATGAGATACCCATGACGTCAGAGATTTGTCGGATTACTGCCTGGAACGCTCAGGATTACTTGTCCAGGGACATACACTTGCTAGCCCAAAAAAACTGGTGACGTCAATGCTGTGCATTTTTAAATTGATAAACACGTGAAATTGTTTAGGCTGAAGAGAAGACAAGGAAACTATAAATAGTAAAAGTAATCTTAGCTCTTTAGCTACCTGTAAGTAACTTTATTCATATTCTATAGGATTTAAAGGGTTTTTGGTGGGATAGGCCCATCTTGCAAAGGCTACTATACTAAGCTTAATAAGGAATCTTAAGAAATTTTTTTTTGGTAGGCCTAGTTGGAAAGGTTGGTTCCTAGGAAGGCATCTGTCATAATGGTGAGTTAATAAATGTTACCATATCAGATAGGCCCAGTAGTCTAAACCAGCTTATAATTTCCAGTTGAAAAAAAAGAATGATTAGGCCAATGCCTATATTAGAGTATATAATATAGATTTGTTGAGATTGCTGTTTAAACTGAATATTTAAGGTAAAGTAGGGGTAAAGTTCTAATGTAATTACTTTTGGCTCTCTTGGAAAGAGGTTAAGCTAGGAAAATGAAACTCAGGGATATGTCTACAGGCTAAAGTATGTCCCAGGAAGGTATCTTGAAGGCATGTTATCAATAAGTATTTTAGTATTTGGAGTGCTGCTTCTAGAATTTCATTTCCTTTTAAGTAGGCGTAAGTCTTGGCTAATGCCAACCTATAAGTCTTGGCTAATGCCAACCTATAAAAAAATACTTATGAGGCTAATCTTTTATGCCAGCTCCCCATAGCTTAAATGCATGGCTAATATTATTTATTCTACATGAATTTTTGTTCTGTTTGATTACATTGATTTCATTTGCTTTCTATTAAATATATTACATAAACATTTTTTAAACATGCATGTCTATAAAAGCAATTAGGCTATGCTACAGAATGAGCCTTGTTTCTGAAAATTTTGAAAATAATACAGTAATAAGTATCATTACTAATGTCAAATATTAATACCAATACTCTTTTAGGGTTTTAAAGGGATTTAAATTTGACAGCAAAATCTTAGTTGAATAGGCTATTCACATTTAAAGTAAAAGGCAGCTAAAATGTGGCTGTAGCCCATCTAGCTCCAAGGTAGAGCTTGAATCAGAACTTGTTAAGTAAGTCCTTAAGTTGAAGGGTAATCTAACTGAATAACTGTACTGCTAACAGTCAAACTGTTCTTTATAGCATGGCCAATATAGGAACTAGAGAATTGTTGACTGGCTATTTGATTCCATTGACCTTAGTCTGGCCATCTTAATGGTTCATTTTAATGTTTTTATTACCTTTAACATGATTATTTTCTTTCAAATAGTGCCACAATCATAGTAGGCCTTGTGTTTTTTACTAGCCATTTCCATTTTATTTTTCCATCTTGTTTTCCAGACATCAACATCAATTAGAATCTTTGTGTACTATTTCCCCTATAAAAGTTGAAAATGTGACTTCTGAAGTAAAGAAATAACTACAGCACTGTAAAAACATAATAGTTCTACATCTAACCAGACACAGGTTTTCTACCTTAGTCTCACATGTTCAGTGTTTGATTTCAATGGGTACCTGATTTCAATGTATTTTTTGCTGTACATCCCCATAAACTTGGGCATTTAAAATTATAAAGAAGGAAAAAATTCTCAGGAGAAGAAGTTGAGAATATGTAGTCACATATAAAGTCTAAAATATGCATCAGACTATTTTAACAAAGAAATGGTGTACACCCACAAAACAGTAAAAACTAAAAAAAAAGGGCAAAATTCTGCTTTGGCTACTTTTTGCTATCATTGAAATGGCTTAGGTTAGCAACATGAAACTTTCAGTAATGAATCTAGGGCCAAAAAAATACTCTGGAAAGGTATTGCCAAGCTTCCATGATAATCCTCTTTTGATTTCTAATTCTTATAAATTTGCCTGCTTGACAGGTAAACAACTGAAATTTTGACAAAACAATATTTTCCCTTAATTTTTAGTTAGCAGTCTTTTTTTCTTTGGCTTTAGTTGTGAAAATGCAATCCCTGTTATTTGAGTAGAATTTTAAGCTATATCAATGGGTTTATTCTAAATTTAGGAACTGTATTTTCAGATCTTTGAATCCTCATTAATTAGGATCAAGCAAAGTTATGAAGCTGAAAACAGATTTCTTGTAATTAATTTAAGCAGAGAATCTGTTTTGCACAGTTTCACTTTCACAGCTTGCAGAGGTCACTGCCATCAAGAGGTATAAGGAGTAGAGGTAGGTACTTCAAAGTACCTTACAAGGACTTACTTTAGTCTGTAGAACCATCCCTGAAAGTTTCCTTTTCCTAACCTAACCCTTTTCCAAGGTAGCCAAAAGTAGCTACACTAGAATTTTACCAAAAAAAAATATCATTATAGGTTACACTACTCTTAACTCATGCCTCCATCCTAAACCCATTTTACAAAAGCAAGTAATGTAAAAGCTATTATGGTGAAAGGAGAAAAATTATCACAACCAGTTATATTATTCTTTATGTCAGCATCTTCAAAAAGTATTTAAGAAAAGTAGGTGAAAGAAAGAAAAATACATGAGCATTCATAAAATTTATTTTGCATGTCTGCCAAGGCAGCAATGGTTTTTAAGCTTAGTATTTTCATCTGTCAGAGTGCATGCAAACAATCCACTTTTTAAGAAAGGCACAACAGCAAATTCTGAAAAGGCAAAATTTCTTATTTACTCTTGGACTTCAACTTCAAACTTATATATTTAAAATCAGCATTAAAATGAGATTCTTTTGATGTAACTATTGGTATCGAAATTCCATTTTTTAGACTTTTGGTTACTATTGAGCCGGGTCGCTCCTTGCTACAGTTCGTTACCACAAACTGTTTGAAAAGAAGGAAGGAAAAAGGGTAAAGATTCTAAGACATGAACTGCTGAAGCAGTTGAACATATATTTTTCTTTTATTGATTTAAAGTTTGTTGTGCTGTGCTTGAAAGTAGCAAGTATAGCTTGTATATTTTATAGGAACTTTTTGCTTGTGCTCTCCTGGATAAAACAAGGGTATCAAATCCAAGTATTGCTGATAATATTGCAAATTTGATATGTGGTATTGACTGTTGGGAGATTTTATTGTGGACTTGACTGAAATTTCAAATATGGCTGAAGTTGTTAACTTTTCTGAAGTACCTGTTATTAAGAATGGTAAGTTATCTACTTTTATATAATAGAATAAACATTTCTGTTTTTCTTTAGTGGATAATTTTTTCTCCGGTTTTTCTCTTCTTCTGCTTATTAAGTGTTCTTTAGTAAAAAAATAAAAATGAATGCTCATTTATGGTTTTGTATGGCCCCCAGGAGTGAAGCTGGGTAAAACTGGTTGTTTTATAGTTCAAAACTGATAAATACTGGGGTTTCTAAGTTTTTCTCCTTTTTTCAAGGTTTTTTTGAAAGTTTGTTGCATTAAAGGGCACTGTCTTGATCCCTTTCCAGGAACTTTCGTTCTTCTACGCCTGTCTCTTACATAAGAAAATACAAGTTTTGTTGGCTTTATTTCAGTTTGTAAGTTCCATAATAAACATGACTACTTGCGACTGTTCCTATTTGTGGCTGTGACTGCAACTACTAGCCAATCTGCCTACTTGAGACTGCAACTACTTGCTACTGTGGATCTTTGGGACTTGATTGACAACTACTTCTAATTTGTGATTGTGACTTCTTATGACTGCAACTGTGAGTATTTGTGACTTAGAATGCTTGCAACTGTAAATGGGACTACTTGCTACTGCCATTACTTCTGATTGAGTCTACTCATAACTGTGGTTGCAACTACTAGAGTATGTGATTACGACTACTTGCGATTGAAACTGTAACCACCTGCAACTACTTTCACTGTTAGTCCAATTGTGACTGTGACTACTATTACTAATTTTATTGGTATTGCTGCTATAGCCTACTACTACCACTACTACTGCAACTACTGCCTCTACTACTAGTATTATTATTAATATTGAACTAAAACAAAAGAAAAAGTGCATCCAAAAGCGCATTCTGGTTGTCAAAATAGCTTATCGGCAGTGTCTCACAGTGACTATATCTGTTAAGTTGAAAATTTTACGGAATTTTGAGGGGCTTTTTAAATTAAACCAAAAGACCCTATGTACATCCAGGTCTCAAAAGGGTGTATCTGCAATATTCCAGGAACTGCTCAGGCTATTAAATGGAAACTGTCAGATTGTTGAGAGGGAGTTTGCAGCATCAACAGACACTAGGTGCATCCATGTTTTCAAAAGGGGTTATTTGGGTGTGTCTGTTTTGGTTTGAGGAACAGCTACGGGCATTAAATTGAAATTTTCTGAGAAAACTAAGAATGATGTTAAATTAAATTAAAGGACAAAGCTAATAGACATTTTTTATTCTTTTTTAACGTTAAATTACGCCTTTGATATTCTTTTGAAGATTTTGCCAAATGTATTATTTTTTATAATAAAAGTTTAGGTGTTCAGAAGAATCTTCTCTTTTTTTTCTTATTTTTCTTGTAATCTGGTTAGTTGATGTTGGAAGATATTTGAAGTTTGAAATTGAAATATTTTCACTGAACCACCTATATCTAAGAATTGAATTTAGATGAGACATAGACTAACAAAAATAATAATCAAAATGAATAAAAAAAAGATCTTTTAATCACTGCTATACTTTTTGTAGTGAAAGGCATATAGACTACATTTTAGTCAAAATCTCTTTGTTTTCTTCTAATTATGTTCTGTTTTAGAAGTTGAAGATGACACTGAGGAACTGTTTGATATCCCAAATTCTTCTTTGCCTCCCAAACGTGAATGTGATCCTTTGGAGACTCTTTCCAGTACTGCATCAATACCATGTAAACTTGAACCTCACACCCAGGAATTGAACTCCACTTCAATTAATGATGAAGGTACCAATAAAAAATCTAGTGCTCACTGATCAATTATTGTAACAATAATGCATAAACTATTAGAACCGACCTAATCTAAATTTGCACTCAAATTCATGATTAAAGATTTCTGGTTTATAAGTTTTGGTCAATCCAAAGATCCAAAGATTGTCTTCTATGGGTATACCAGCAACAGAAACTTTATTATGTTAAGTTTATATTAGTTTCAAGCTTGTTTTCATCTTTCATTGTAATTCCTGTTCATTCTGTCTCATTTATTTGATTATAAAAATTTCCGAATTTTAGTATATAGCCATTTGTTTGTAAGGTTTCTCTCTCTTTCATAGTGGTAAAAGGAAAGATAATTAATTACAATACTAAGTCAGCGAAATATTACATTTAATGTTTTGGCTTTTTCTGCATTGAGGCACTACAAAAAATATAGTGTCCAATCCCTAGAATGGTATTACGAGATTCATATAGAGGGATCCAATTGGTCCCTTTAAGAGAAAGTAAGCATTGTTGCAGCACTACTTGAGCGAGAATTGTTCTTTTATTCCTATTACCCCTACTAATCCCACCATCTGCTCTGCATTGGGGGTTCTTTTTTATGCTACTGTAGCCAGAAAATAGATCTAAGTTGTTTTTTCTATTCATTCAGTTTTTGTTTTGTGATCTACGTTCCTGAAATCGTAGTTTTTACTGGTAAAAAGTGGGTGGAAATCTAAATGCAAGAAAACAATAAATTAAGTAGAAAAATGGTCCATCGGTCCTATTAATCACTTGTTCTTTCTCAAGCCATATTTTTTCTTTACAGCCACTAGTTTCAGCAGTGGCCCTTGTGCTAAAGTGCATATTTAGATTAACAATAGAAAATTTTGGGGGTAATAATAGAAAAATTATGGAAATAGTCATGTTTAAGTTACAGGCATGTAAAGCTAGCCGCTGACAAGTTTGTTCGCCCAGCCGGTCGTATTGTGTTCACTAAATTGTATAGTAAACTGTTCTATATTTGACACACACACACACAAAAAAACGCAGAGCCACGGTCACAAAAAAAAAAGAATAACATACTGTCCTTTCTTAGCGCTTGGAAATTTCTCCCTGTAAGCATTTTCATCCATACCTCCTTTCTTCTCTATCTGTTTCTTCTTTTTCCATTTGCGTCTTCGTTTCTGTTGATATTTTCCTTTGGGAGTATGTAAAGTTAGTGCTTTACTTTGAAGCCTTTAAGGAAATTTAGGAAATTTACTTAAGGAAATTTTTATAATTGCGTAATTCATAACTCTAATATTGCCTTACAATTTCATTTTGCTTTTTATCGTAGAGAGAATGAATTCTAGTGTGTGTAGTTCTGGTTTATTTCAACCAAAACTTTTGGGCCCAGAACCGTTCAGTGAGGTGAAAATGTTGATTAGGAAGGTTAATCAAGAAGTAACAGCTGACATCTAGCGTTGTGGACTCCTGCGGAAAAATGGAAAAGTCGTCTTTGATTCTAAATCTGCATGTAGATACTGGCTATGAAGAAGTCTCACTGATAGAGAGCGATATTTCTCATGTAAATACTGGCTGTGAAGAACTCTCACTATCAATAATAATTGATGCTCTGCTTGGCAATACAGAGCCCAAGGATCGATCCCTGCTCCAGTAAATAGTAGCCTAACACACAGTTCTAGTGTGTGTAGTTCTGGTTTATTTCAACCAAAACTTTTGGGCCCACAACCGTTCAGTGAGGTGATAATGTTGATTAGGAAGGTTAATCAAGAAGCAACAGCTGACATCTAGCGTTGTGGACTCCTGCGGAAAAATGGAAAAGTCGTCTTTGATGCTAAATCTGCATGTAGATACTGGCTGAGAAGAACTCTCACTGATAGAGAGCGATATTTGCCATGTAGATACTGGTTGTGAAGAACTATCACTGATAGAGAGCGATATTTGCCATGTAGATACTGGCTGTGAAGAACTATCACTATCAATAATAATTGATGCTCTTCTTGGCAATAGAAGAAGTGGTGTTGTGTGGTGATTAGAGACTACAGAAATTTTGTTGCTCTTTTATGGAGCACCAAATGGGAGCGACAAGAAGATGCCGCATTTCTTCACGGGAATCTATTGAAGATATGAAATAATATTTAGTTTTACAAGGTCATTTTTCAATTTATTTCTCTGAATTAGCATCGCAAACAAATTCATCACTAGTTATTTCACAGAAACCTATTACGACCATCTGCACGAATCCATATGAATTACATATGGAAATAATATAAATAAACTTATATGCCCCCAGGGCGTAACTTACGACCATTGCCCTGAAGGCTGTGGAGGGCTGTCATCCTCAAAGACATAATTTCCAGACGTTTTAACAATACTGAACAAAATGGCTATCACAAAATTTTGATTGGACGTGTTGGAAATAGTGGGCGTTGGAGGAGGGTTAGTTGCCCTCCAGTCACTTTCGACTATTAAAAGGGGCACTAGCCCCTTTAATAATAAAGACTTCATTAAAGTAAGCCGAGCACTGGCTATGCTAGATGCTGCATCAAAACAACTCAAGAGGAGCAACCAAATGGCCAAGAAATTGAAGCTTTGCAAAAGAAACTTGAAAAATTTCTAACTTACGTACACTATGTGAAAGAATAAGTAGTGGTTCGTGGAACAATTTTAACCCTCGTTTTCATAATGTTAATGGAAGTTGGTCTTTTTTGTTTTTGAGGTTTTGGTTATAACTTTGCACGTAAGTGAAAAAAAGGGGGGGCTGTGATCTGGTATTATGCTGAGAATGGAAGTGGGTGACCCAAGCAACATTTCTGAATTACTGCTAGGGTCACTCTCTGAAGCTAAAGTAAAAGCTAGTGATTATTGTCTTCTGATTTATTGAACGTCATTTTTCTTTTGGAGAAGATGCATTAGTGATTCTTTTTTTTTGTTCATTTCATGACTGTTAAAATCAGAAAAGTCAGATTTTTCCTGAATTTGTTTGAGGGTAACAGACCAGATGTTGTTTTTCGTTGATTTTGTACGAACGGTTGATTTTGATTTTGTTCGTGGATTTTGTATCTTAACCTGCAATTTCAGACGAATGTGAGTCATGGAAGGAGGTTGGTTTGATGAGAAATTCAAATAACCATCATTGTTAATGAGTGTTTTATAGATCGAGAATTCATGTTTAGGAATATTAATAATGATAATATCCTGCAATAAAAATGCTTTTGCCTCTAATATTACCTCAAAATTGTGACATTTAAGAAAGGAAGCTTCTTGAATCGTCAAACTTCAAAGTAAACTGAAAATTGGAGTCAAAAGGATTGAAATGCATGAACATACCGCCAAGAAAACCAGGCCCATGTGGACAAAGATCATCAACTAAAGAGGGGCCAGAGCCAATGTATCAATAGAAATACAGCCAAAGCCGTTTTTTTTTTTATTTATTAAATCCATATAGAAATGTACCAAATGTGGATATAAAATGCTCCGTTTGTAAACCTACACGCTGAAGAAAAATTATCCCGCTAAGTATATTACGAACTATAATTTGGCATATAATTTGTGTCTGTTTTCAAAATTACCATTAGAGTTTTTTTTTTATATATTTCTAATAAAAAAAATTCGTCGAGTGTATTGTTTTTCAAAATAAAATGTAGCTGCAAAATAAAATCACCTTTTGTATTTCTAGCATTTTTTATCATGATTGCGGATTATCTGTTGTTCAAATGTACTTTCAGAGCATCTGTGTCAAAACAAAACTTACAAAAATAAAGTCCAAACTTAAACCAAAAATATATAAAAACTACAGAAAAGAGATCCTCCAGTAACCGTTATTCGTGTTATTTGCCTTTTAGTAAAATGTGTATACTATTTTGATATATATATATATATATATATATATATATATATATATATATATATATATATATATATATATATATATATATATATATATATATATATATATATATATATATATATATATATATATGTATATTCGTTGTTTTTTCTGTTGAAGTTGAAGATACTTTACCGAGTTACAATAAGGTGCTATTTGATATCCTTAATGAAGAGCTCTCGGAAAACTCTTCTGTGGCTCCGAAGCTTGAAGATGATCTCTTGCATGCTGTTCCCAGCATTTCAGTGCCATGTAAACTTGAACCTTGTTCCGAGAAATCAGAGCCCCTTTCTGGTAATGATGAAGGTAGATAAAAAATTATTTATGTGTACCAGGATGATGTGTATGTAAAAAAGGCTTGAAAATAACTCTGAAAAGCAATATTTGTATTTAAAGTCATGATTAAAGATTTAAATCTGCAAATTTAAACTAAGAGAGAAAGTGAGCTCATATAAGGATGTCTTCTAAGATTACAATAGGGATCTGAGAAATGCCTTCAAGGGGTTTGGAGTTTCAGCCACACCATTTTTGTTATTACTGATTTATATTTGTTTTATGTTGTCTTCATTTTTCGCTCTAATTTCTGTTCATTCCTAGTTTCTCAAAAAATATAAAATGTAGTATTTTAAAAATCATTGTAAAGTAAAAAAAGAACGAAAAACATTAAATAGTAATTGACTATAAAAAAGTCCACAATTTGAGATTTGTCTTTATTTGATGTTATACACCATCTATTTGATCATTTCAAAATTTCAGCTGGAAATTCTATGATTATATGGAATCTACATAAACAGAACCACATCATTTGATAGAATACATTAAATAGGAACGCCTAGTTTCCCTTGGATGCTGGTTTTAATCTGATGTGCGTAAATTCAATCATTTTGTCTGATTTCTATTCAAATTTCAACAAAAAAAATGGGTAATGGACAAATAATTTACATGAATGTAAATTAATATGGTTTATATAGTCATGGTATTAATCTTGTTGATTCCTTTTTTGTAACGCCTTGAAAAAAGGACTTGGTTTGAACTTTAATACCAAGAACTTAATACCAATTCATACGATGTTATACTTGACACGCTAATAAATTATCAAAATTGGGCTAGGCTGCTGGCTCCTTCAGATCTGCCTTTTAAGTTTGTAGTTTAGTTTTTGCTCTACTAAAAAAGGGTCTGTATGTTTGATTCTGTCTTTTCATTGGTTGTTGTTTAATTAGAAAAAGTCAAGTTTTTTTTGCCAAATAAAACATCTGTGAATGAATATATTTGGAACCCTCTATTTAGCTTTGCTATGAATCATTAGATTGTAGAGGATAATAATTAGATTGCAGGATATAAAATTAAACGAACACCAATTCATTTTCTCAGTTTTTTCATCAGTCCTTTTCGTCATGTCTACTCATTCCTATTTTTTTTTTTTTTTTTTTTTTTTTTTTTTTTTTTTTTTTTTTTTTTATATATATATATATATATATAAATTTTAGTTGTTGCGCTTATGGCAAAATTGTGCAGATTAACGCAATTCAAGTTTAGGCTTTAGAAAATGAATTACCCCCCCCCAAATGACGAAATATATCACTTTAGTTAACTCTCTAATATTTATGAATATACGTCTGCATAACGGATGTCAGTTTTCAAAAATGTAGGAAGGGATAAGAATTGTTTCGATTAAAAAGAAAAGAAAATGAAGCTAAAAATATATTTTTTTTTCAAAATCTAGGAGGGTTCTGTTTTTTTTTTCAGTTCTTCAAGGAAGATATCATAAAAGGGTATTTGTAAGAATCCACGGGAAATTACTCCCCCCTCCCCCTTCGAGACTCTGGGAAAAAGAAAGGGAGGTTTTACGTCAGTGTCATATTGTCATTGTCATGCCTGAATTTCGTAGCTGACATTTTTACCCGTTCAAGATAAAGGTCAAAAAACGTTTGCTAAAATGTTCTCAAAGGCACAATCGTCAAGGTAACTTTGATCAAGAGGGTGGAGGTGCGATTGAATATTAATGCACTGTTAATCCCTCTTTTCAGAGCAACTCAGCAAGGGGTTGTTTGGCAATAATTTAAAAAATTGAAAAATATCAGACAAGGACATATCCAAGATTTTGTTCCGAAGGGGGAGGGGGTATAAAAAACATAAAAGCATGTCGAAATTTGTTCAAATACATTTTTGTCAGTCGGACAAAAATTTCATGGGGAGATAGGGTTGAAAAAGGTGTCAGATGCAACCTTTAGGTGAAGCAGCGATGATATTAAAAAATTAGGTGTATTTTTTTATTATTGCTTTAGTTCAATTATGTCCAAATTTCCTACTTCTTCGGTGAAACTAGTATGTTCGTGGAAACTATTGGCATGTGAATGGAACTATTTAACCAGTTAAGAAGGGAAATATTGCATCAATTGATTTTTGTATGTTTGCTTTCACTTTATAGCGCTTCATCCCCCCCCACATAATATTAGGGCCAAGGCCTATTCCAAACGGAACGCTGGTGCAGTCAATCCCGTCGTCTGAACAAAGCAGTACAGTAACAAAATTATATAGAATAATAAATTATTTCGAAACAGATTAAGGGTGTCAGTTTTTGATTCAGTGTGTTTTAGATATCAGTTTTTTCCTTTTCATTCCAGAAGTTTAAGTTAAATCTGCTGTCCACTCAATAGAAGTGTTATCATACCTAGGTTAGAGATTAAATAGAAATTAAATAAAATAGAAATAGAATTATAATAAAATAAAAATAGGACTAAAATAAAAGTAGAAATTAAAGGTAACCCTTGAATGCAAAATGACCCAAAAAGTAGTATGTTTTATTAAAAAAAAAAAAAAAAACATGCACATTTGGTTCTTCATCTATATGAAAAAAATACAATATTTTTGTCAGTGTTGCCACATTGAACTATGAAAATAAATAAACAAAATTAATAGTTCAACTCGTGGCAGCACTTTTGTCCGTGAAAATTGACACATTCACAAATACTTTGAATCTCGACGGGGCGCTCAGTAGGGGACAACCTCTTTCATCTATGGAATAATTTCTGTTCATTTAAGTTTTAATGTCGCTCCTTACTTGCAGTTAAAAAAACTCGGTCTGTCTGTCGGTCCCGGTTTTGCTAGTTTAGGCACTTCCAGATAAACTAGGATGATGAAATTTGGCAGGCGTATCAGGGACCAGACCAGATTAAATTATAAATAGTCTTTTCCCCGATTCGACCATCCGGGGGTGGGGGTGAGGATTGACAGTTAATTCGGAAGAATTAAAAAAAATGAAGTATTTTTAACTTACAAATGGGTTATTGGATCTTGATGAAATTTGATGTTTAAAAGGATATTGTGTCTAAGAGCTCTTATTTTAAATCCTAACCGGATCTGCTGACATTGGGGGGAGTTGGAGGGGGATGCCTAAAATCTGGGAAAACACTTAGAGTGGAGGGATCGGGATGAAACTTGGTGGGAAAAATTTGCACAAGTCATAGATACGTGATTGACATAACCGGAACGGATCCGTTCTCTTTGAGGGAATGGGGGGGGGATGGTTAATTCCAAAAAATTAGAAAAAATGAGATATTGTTAACTTACGAAGAAGGGATCGGATTTTAATGAAATTTTATATTTAGAAGGACCTCCTAACTCAGATCTCTTATTTTAAATCTCGACTGCATCCAGTGTCATTGGGGGAATTGGAGGGAGGGAATCTTGGAAAAGGCTTAGAGTGGAGACATCAGGATGAAACTTGGTGAGAAGAATAAGCACAAGTCCAAGATACGTGACTGAAATATCTGTACCTGATCCGCTCTATTTGGGGGAGTTGGGGGGGGTTAATTCGAAAAAATTAGAAAAAATGAGGTATTTGTAACTTACGAATAGGTGATCAGATCTTAATGAAATTTGATATTTAGAAGGATTTGGTACTTCACAGCTCTTATTTTAAATTCCAACCAGATTTGGTAACATTCGGGGAGTGGGAGGGGGAAACCGGAAATCTTGGAAAACGTGAAGATTGAGGTATCCTATCTTACGAATGGGTGATCGGATCTTAATGAATTTTGATATTTAAAAGGACCTCGTGTCTCAGAGCCCTTATTTTAAATCCTGCCCGGCATTAAGCCTCTGATTTCCGTTTAAATCAATCTATTGATTCATAGAATTTTGCTAGAGCTCATGCCATATGAGCTCTTGGCTCTTCCGACGTCGTCACAAGTGCCATATGAGCTCTTAGCTCTTGTTTTAACATCCTGGGCGGATTAATGCGTTTCTGAGAAGTAATTTCTATCATTTTTTTTTAGTTTATAGTCGGGTGCCGATAATTAGCTTATAATACTTCTCAATATCCAGGTTTAATATCCTCGAATATCGGTATTGAAAATTGTTTCGATTGGTACACTCTTAATTATCTCAAGCTACGACAAACAGTAGATCCAAGTTCATTGTAAAGTTGTATATTTTTTATCTTTAGGTAGAAATAAAGAGCAGAGATGAAGCTTAAAAACCAACAAAAATTAACACTTTTCAGACTAAAGAATATTCGTATGATTATACAAAATCAGCGCTGTTTTGAAAACACTGAACAAACTCCGGCGTAATTTTCACCGACTTCGTAGGCTAAGGTGTGGTCTACGAATGAAAGATGACAGATTGCCAAAGATTGCCCTTTTCCGCCAAATATCTTGGACCATATAAAAGCAGGTCATCCGTGAATGGGTTGGGAGGAGGTCGTTGGGAAATATTTAAGGGAAATGGGAAATGGCATAGAGGAAGAGTGTGCGTTTCTGTGTTGGCCTCAGGTGGCTTGGTGCTGCAGTGAGTTGTTCGTGCAGTGCAGTATTGTTGCTGTATTGGTGTGCAGTATTGCCTAATTTTCACCGACTTCATAGGTTAGTTAAGACGTGGTCTACGAATGAAAGATGACAGACTGCCAAAGATTGCCCTTTTCCGCCAAATATCTTGGACCATATAAAAAGCAGGTCATCCGTGAATGGGTTGGGAGGAGGTCGTTGGGAAATATTTAAGGGAAATGGGAAATGGCATAGAGGAAGAGTGTGCGTTTCTGGGTTGGCCTCAGGTGGCTTGGTGCTGCGGTGAGTTGTTCGTGCAGTGCAGTATTGTTGCTGTATTGATGTGCAGTATTGCCTAATTTTTACCGACTTCATAGGTTAGTTAAGACGTGGTCTACGAATGAAAGATGACAGACTGCCAAAGATTGCCCTTTTCCGCCAAATATCTTGGACCATATAAAAAACAGGTCATCCGTGAATGGGTTGGGAGGAAGTCGTTGGGAAATATTTGGAAATGGGAAATGGCATAGAGGAAGAGTGTGCGTTTCTGTGTTGGCCTCAGGTGGCTTGGTGCTGCAGTGAGTTGTTCGTGCAGTGCAGTATTGTTGCTGTATTGGTGTGCAGTATTGCCTAATTTTCACCGACTTCATAGGTTAGTTAAGACGTGGTCTACGGATGAAAGATGACAGACTGCCAAAGATTTTCCTTTTCCGCCCAATATCTTGGACAATATAAAAAGCAGATCATCCTTGAATGGCTTGGGGGGAGGTCGTAAGGAAATAGTTAAGGGGAATGGCATAGAGGAAGAGCGTGCGTTTCTGTGTTGGCTTCAGGTGGCCTTGGTGCTACAGTGAGTTGTTAGTAATATTAGTATGTTGCTTAGGCTTTGGAGCAATAATTTTTGTTGGTTTTAAGTTTCATCTTTACTAGATGATTTTCAGCTTGTTTTGAAGTTTCAACTTTGTTAATCAGAAAACTTATCGTTAGCTTTCTACCTGTAAAGGGGAAATTTTTGTTAAAACCTTTATAAGTATTTTATGCTTTGCTAAAATCCACATGCCTTCAAAATTTCCAAGTTTAGCTGCTAAACGTTTCTCTGGAACGAGATTTTCAATCTTCTAATTCTATTAATTATATGATTTGTAAACTACTTAAAGCACCTTTCTTTCGTTATAATTCAATTTTATTTTTTATTTTTTAATTCAATTTATGTAATGTCGTTTAGTTTAGAAATTTGAAGAAATCGTTAATAATGTAGATTCTAATCATAAAATACTTATGGATAGTTTATAATTATTATATGAGCTTACTTTTCATGTATTTTTTGTAGAGATGATAATTTCTACTGTGAACAGTTCCGGTGGCGTTTTTCAACCAACACTTTTGGACTTGACAGCAAGCGTTGAAGTGAAAACCCCTCCTGAGAAGGCTATAGAAGAGGTAACAGCTGATGCCAGGCTTTGCGACTCTAAAGAGCTTCATTCAAAACTTAGAAATGAGCTTACTTGATTCGAAATAAAAAGTACTCGTGCCCTTTTTAAAAACCAAAAGGGATTTGAGGGAAACCAGTACAATTCCCCCCCCCCCTTGACGCCCGTCATTTCACCAAACACATCATATACAAATTTTGAGATAGTCATTTTGTTAAGCATAGTTGAAAGGTCCGATAATTACGTCTTTGTGGATGTCACAAAACAATCCTCACGGCAAGGGCTATAAGTTATGCTAGTTGCCCAGTGTTAATATATAAGGTTTTTGTGGAAGGAGTAATCATAAGAACTTTAGAGGAGGTTTTTTTTTGGTTGGAAATTGAAAGTTCTTCTAGTTCCCTTTTAAGAGTCAAAAGTGATAGGAGAGCAACTAACGTCCCCCCTTAAATTAATTAAAGTAAAATATTGTTGACTTATTAAAGTTAAAACATTTAAAATGTATTTTGTTTTCAGTGAAGTTTAAATTATGTTATGGTCTACAGTAGGCATGGGGGTGTCAGTCCTATTCATGTTAATTTCTGCTCGTTTTGAGTTTAACTCTGTAGTAATCCACAGCTATTACTTGTTGAGCTCTCCCATGTCAAAAGGTAAAATCGTTTAACTGTTTTTTTGTTCTATAAGAAATACATTAATGTACCAGGATAGGTATTGAAATTTTATCATAAGTGAAAATTACCACAGTCATATGACAAACTGAGATCATTGCTTTGCTGGCAATCTATGAGAGCCCCAAGAATTTTGCTATATCTAAAATAATCTATTGATCACAGATACTAGGCTTACTGCAGACAACTGTGAATCAGAGGAAATACACTTGAACCAGGTTCATATTTTACAATGATTGTAACCATCCTTAAAATACTTTTAACATATATTATAATTACATTTTGCTATATTTAAAATGATTCATTTTAGGATTCAGCAAGTATATTGGATCAACATGATAGTCCTCCTGAGAAGAATGGAAAGAGAAAAGGCTCTGTGAAGAAGTTTCCTGGAAGAAAGTCAAGGGTGATTTTTCTGCCTAAGGACAACTGTGGTATAGATAATAAACTGATTTCAGATGACGCTGAACCACAAGAAACAGCTGCTAAAAGACTTAAACCCGAATCATTAATCAATACATCAGTTTTAATCATTCCAAGGCCTTTTGAGATACATGTTTCAGAACCAACATCAAAGACTAAGTACTCAGCTGAGTGCATAACCTGTGAAAAGTCTATGTTTGATTGTGCACAAATTGTTATGCATATCAAAGATGAGCATAAACAAGCACAAGGCAGTTTTCAGTGTCGCATTTGTATGGAAAAATTTGACTTTCTTTTTGCGTGCCAAAATCATTTGGTAATGCATCTATCTGATCCTAAAGCTGATGTAGTTGTGGATGAGCAAGGCAAGTCTTTTCTTGAAACTTTTATGGATAAAGAAATCTCTAACTTAATACTAAATCTTTAGAGTAAATGATTAGTCTAGTGTTCATGAAAAAAATGACGCGGAAGGTGTAACTAGTTTATTTTCGTGCCATATCGAAACTGTGTTGCATAGGCATTTTCCTTTGAGAAAGGGGCTAAGGAATTCAACACCTGGAAGCCCATGAATGTTTAGAGGTCTGAACTATGCTAGACATATGAAGGCGTCTTTGCTCAAGGCTGCAGTTTACAGGATGATCTTTTGATGTATCAACAATGTAAAATATGCTTACTTCTTCTGTACGTGCGGCCAAAAGCTGTATTTTAAGCATTGAATTGATGAGTGTAAGGGGAATCTGCGCAAAGTTTTGCCAATAGTTAATGATGCTTTTTCCCGCAAGCAACTCAAACAGTCCCCCCATATCTTTGCAGGGAAACCGATGGATTCATTTTGGACGGAAACTCTACAGCGAGCACCTTTAATTTGTATTTCACCACACTTCCTCCGGTTTTCATTCCACCCCGGAGTAGAGTAAGTAGTATTGCCTTAGCAGAAAAGTATTTTTCCTTTTCTCATTCAGTGATACTGAAATTTCTAGTACTATTTCTCAGCTTCCAAGTAGAAGTTTAGTTGATGGTTTTGGTTTGAGTAATAATGTCCTTAAAAAGTTGGTTTATTGGTTTCTAACCCCATCACACATATAACTAACTTTTCTCTTTCTTCTGGCGTTTTTCCTTGTTTATTCAAAATTCATAATGTTGTACTTTTGCATAAAAATGTGAATCATCTATAATTTTAATCTATAGACCTGGGCTTCTTAAACTTGTGTAATTCCCTACCCCATTTATGATTACGAGTTTCTTAACGACCCCAACAAATATAAAAGGAAAATAAATTAATATTTTTGATGAATATTTATTAGGTAACAATATACATATGCATATGAAAATATATAAATTTAGAATTCATTTTGAAACGTATAAAAATCTGAAATTGAAATTTGCACAAAATCTTATAGAAACGTTTTTATTATAGTTTCAAAAACAAAAGTGGTTTCTGACCGTCTTAAATCTCTTGAATATATCCAAGTAGTTGTGTGGTAAATATTAAATTAAAGTTTACGTTAAAAATTTTAATGAGATCGATGTGCCTGTTTTTTACTGCATAAAAAAAATCAAATCTTGGTGTAATGTTTGAAACTGCTGAACGTAAGACCTCTTCAACATTTTTTATCACTGCACGATATTGGGACTTAATGTGTGTTAAAGCTGAGAAAGTAACTTCACTTAAATATGCGGTGTTGAATGGCAGAAGTACATTTAACGCCATATCGGTGATTGTAGGAAATTAAGTTCTAGCTCCGATCCTTTATTTAGTCAAGAGCTTTTTTTTTGGAATTGTAGTTTTAAGTTTGAATCACAAGAAAGCTCAGCAAATTCCTCTTGAACTTTAAGTGGCAGATGATCAATCTCACTTTAGCCAATCCAAAACTATTTTCTGTAAATCAATATTTAATATAAAATATGTTCGGAACTGTATTTCTAGCGCTTTTAAGTGATCTACAATAGTTTTTGCAATAAAAGTTTTACGATGAATTTTCCCAATTACAAAATTGTCGACACTGAAAAACATTTCAAACGAATTTTTTTCGACCCTACTTTTCCCAATGCTGATCTTCTTAAAAAAAACTTTCAATTTTATCGTATGAAGTAAATATATCGCAATTTTTTCCTTGAAGAGACAAGTTAAGATCGATTAGTTTCGCAAAAATATCTGACAAATAACACAGCTTGGATAGCCACAAGTCATTTTGGAAAAAAAGCAGCAAATTCACATTTTCGTTCAGTTAAAAATATATCGATCTCGTCCTTTAATAACAATAATCTTTTTAAATTTTGGCGTCTTGACAGCCATCTTACTTCTGCATGTAATAACAAAGTTGTGTAGTTGGAATCCGTATCCTTACATATATTTGAAAATAAGCGACTGTTAAGGGCATGGTTCTTAATAAAATTTATGACCTTAACAGCATCCTGAAGCACATCGTTCAATTCTGGTGCCATCAATCAATTAAGAAGCGCCCAAAGGATTTTTACATGCCGGGACTGTAAGGTCCCGTCGGTCGCGAAAGGATTAAACTGACAAATTCGGAATAAAATGCACTTCGTTCACAATCATACAATGGCTGAATGAAAATAAAACGAAATGTTTATATAGTTTTTTTCGAAATAACACTTATAAAATTTTGTTGATAATATTCATCAGGATTATTTCGGTTTTAAGAGATTGACAAAAATAAGTCTACATTTTTTATAAATTTCTATAACATCTTCTGATTCATAGTAAATTTATACAAGATATTATAATGATCGGAATAGAAATGCTGGTATAAACAGTCTTTCCGAACCAGAAGATTTTATGATATATTTATCTACGATGGTTATTATTTTTCTTTATAACAATAATTTTACAAGTTAAAAACATTTTTTTTTAAATTGTATTTTTATCACTCGCGACCCCATAATTTTGCTACACGACCCCAAATGGGGTCGCGACCCATAGTTTAAGAAGCCCTGCTATAGACCTATTCCTCTTCTTCCCATCGTCTTTAAGGGTGTTGGAAAAGTAGTGTATCGTAGATTCTCTTCATTTGTATTTAGTACTAGGACGATTTCAGAAACATCTCAGATAAATAACTATCAGTTTGGTTTTCGTCCTTCTTTCAATACTAAGCATGCAATCTCAGATGCCACAGAGTTTGTGTGATTTAATCAAGACAAGGGGTTGTGTGTTTTGTTTCTACTTCTTGACTGTTCTAACAAACTACTTCTAGGCTGGTATTAACAAATCTCTTCTGTTCTCACTTCAAAGTCCCTAAAATAAGGCGGTGAGACTACTTTTCTTCTTTCTACGCTTTACCCTTCTTCTGATCTTTATAATCGTGCTGGAATAGCTTCGCGGGATAGCATTGTGGGTAAAAGTAAACTTTATTTAGCACATTCTTCTTTTCTAGGTACACTTCCACCGTTTCTACAACATTTTTTTTCACCGACTAGCTCAGGTAGGTACTCTTCTTGTTTGCGTTGCACTTCTCGCAGATTTGCTTTAGCTAAACGCTCATCAACAGCAGCTCAGAGATCTCTTGTTTATGAATCTATTCTATTATGGAACTCTATTTCTTCTGATGTCCCTCTATCTCTCTCTGCGAATGCAGTCTCTTTGAGGGTCTTTCCGTAGTTTTAGCCCTGTAAATTTTCTCTCTCCTTTGTTTATTCCCCCCCTTTTTTCTGGAATTCTGTAATGATATATTTCAATAAATATATCATCTGGATATATTTTTCTGAAATGATATATTTCTCCTCTTTTTGAAAATAATTTTTAAGGAACCTTCTTAATTGTTAAAGTTCTTTTCTTGCTTTTTTTCTTTCTTTTTATTCTAGTGTGTATTCTCCTTTTTTTTTATATTGTGCTCCACAACGAATTGAGTTTCTTGAGCCGAATATCCATTTCACATCTGTAATAGTGCTTTAGTTCGAATAAAATGATTGATTGATTGGGGAGCAACAAAACGGTAAAGAAATATATGGTTCACAAAGGAAACTTAAGAAAAAAATCGCAAACTCATATATACTCTGACAGAACAAGTTGTGGATTATATAAAATTGATATTCATCAAGTGTTATTATATCGCTCGAGCTTGGATTTTTATTGTTTTTAATTTTTCGCTATTTTGCGAGTAGTCTAAGTGAAGAAAAAAGGAAACGAAATAGCAATGATCACTCTGTGGATAATGAAAGTGGATGAACGAATGGAAATTATGGAGCCATGGCTCATTATCTCACTTGGGAAAAAGAAGGTCATGCTAAAGCTAAAGTAGAGGAGAAACTAGTTTAGGAGGCTTTTGGAAGACTCCTCAAGTCATCAAAGTACCAAGGATATCAAATTCAAAACATTATTTGCGACCTGGCTCAATCTTGGGTCTATTTGTCCCTAGGAACCAGAATTTTCTATGATTTTTCTCATGGCTGTTACAAAACATTAAAGGTTAGAATTCATATGCAAAGTTTCATCCGTGTTTCCGAGCCGAACATATGTTTCCGAACGTGTTTCCGAGATATACGGAATCAAAATTTGGTGAATTTGACGATGCTTTTCGTTTTCCAAAGTTTAAACACAAGACAATCTTTTAATTCTTGTAGTCAGTTGTAGTCAGCTTGTTCTTCAGTAATTCTAAGTTTGTCAGTAACAAGTTATTTCAAACCGGGTTGGTACTCCCAAGGTCTAAGGTCCGGGTTGGCACTCCAAGGTCCCTGTGCTATTAACAGTGCTATCAAGAGTTTAGGAGACTTTCGTAATAGCTTCTGACTAAAAAGTTGATATAATCGCACTATTAAGTAATAAAAGTGATTACTTGAAGCAGAAGTAATACAGATTCTATGGATAATCTGTCTTTCTAAAAAGATGCTCTTCTAGGTAAGTGAGTTACCCAACAGGCTAACTTGAAGCGTTAATCTTGAATAATTACAACAATAACGATATTTATACATAGCTTAAGTAAATATTTAGCTTTTAAATGATATATACCTTTTTTTCAGTTCCTACCGTATCTGCATTTGGTATAAAAATTTCGGGGTTACATTCTTGCACATTGTTGCCCAGTCGATCACTTCTTCTTTTCACTCAGCTTACCGCCAATTAATGGTAGGTTTTTTTTCCACAACAATCAAGAAAACAACACTCTCTAGAGCTCCATGACGACATGTTTGTTACGTGAATTTTCTGATGGTTATTCAAACACGTTCCTTATTTCCAAACCTGGCTCCTCCTATGTTTTGAAAGTGCATGATTGCATTTGGAGTTCTTTTTCATTAAAATGAGGTTCGGGGTTTCCCTATTGTTTTTTTAAGACGTATGTTGTTGCCTAACTTTCCAATTAAGTAATTTAAAACACCAGATTTGATTTTTGCTGTCCTTGATACTTGAACTCAAAGGGGAGCAACCAACTCGTCAAGAAACTGAAGCTTTGCAAAGGAAACTTAGGAAGAAAAAATCCCAATTTATATACACTATGTGAAAGAATAAGTAGTGGTTCATGGGAAACTGTAACAATCGTCTTTCGTAATACTAATGGAAGTTGGTCTTTTTTGCTATTCACAATTAAGCCAATAAAGGGGGGGGGGGCTGGGATCCGGCATTATAATAAAGATGGAAGTGGATAACCCAATAAAAATTTCAGAGCTATTGCTAGGTGTCACTATCTGAAGCTAAGCTAAAAGTTATCGGTTATTGTCTTCTGATTTATTGAGCTCCGTTTTCTTTTACAGAAGACACATTATTGGGTCAATTTTTATGTTCATTTTATGACTGTGAAAATCAGAAAAGTCTGAGTTTTCCTGAATATGTTTGAGGGTAACAGACCAGTTAGTGCTTTTGGTTGATTTTGTAGGAACTGCAAGGATATTATATCTTAGTCAGCAATTTCAGACGAATGTGAGTCTGAGGTAGGGGAGAGGTGGCAAACGAAATGTAATTTAGATATGTTCTTGGGGATGCTTTGAAGAAATTTTTCATTAACAAAAAAATATATGTATTCAAGGATATAGAGGGCTAAAGAAGGATCAAAACTGCTATATTTACTCCTGAACTTTAGAGATTTTTTCAAGTGATTTGTCTTTTAGAGATTTTACGTACCTAGTTATTTGTTGAGTGTGCCCAGTATTTAAGCATACCTCTAACTGCTGTTTTTAACCAGTATTTTGTACATGGCATTTTTCCAATGTGTTTTAAACGAGCTATTATAACACCTATACCGAAAACTAAGATCTCTAAAGTTCCCTCTGAATGAAGACCAACACTGAAACTCTCCATTTTTTAAAAAAAAATTCATATTTTATTTACAATTTCCTCTTTGACGATATTCAAGGTAAAATCAACCCAAATCAGTTTAGCTTTAGGCTCAATCATAGCACCACGCATTTCTTAACATCTTGAGTTAAATAGTTCACACGTTGAGGCTGTTTTTGCTGATATTAGCAAAGCTTTTGACAACTTGGATTATCAGACAGTTATCGATAACGCAAGGGGGTGCCAGAGATTTTGTTTTACGTAAGGTAAATAGTTTTTTGTCTCACAGTGAACAAAGTTTACTCCTCCCTAACGGGGATTCATCAGGTTTTTCCTCGATTTCCTGTGGAGCACCTAAAGGACTAAATAAGGTCTTTTAGCATTTTTTAATTTTTTCAATAATGTTTTAACAAGATTCGACAATTCTTATAAATTTGCTGATAATTTGACATTATTTAACCTTTGTCAAACGGCTACGACTTTGGATGTCACACTTGACTCACTCATTAACAATTTAAAGAGTTATCTTGACAATGTTAAACTCAACGTATGTATACCCAAAAGCAGTTCCATGCTCTTCTCCTAAAAAATTTTTTTTACCCCCTATCAATAATGGACTTTGTGTTCGAAATTTAAATCCGGTTGAACTGCTCGGTCTGTAGTTGGACAATAACCTTAAATGGAAGTGCCACAGTTCCCACTTATTTAAATCTTGTAGTTGTCTCCTTAAATCTTTCTCCCTTTCGAACGGTTCTCTATATCAATCCAGAAACTTAAAATAACTCATTCTTCTTATATAAGACCCAGCCTAAAATGTGCTAGCCCTGTGTGGCACCCTGGGTTGGCCAAAGACCAATGTTCTAAAATTGACAGTATTCAAAAAAGCAATAAAAATTACACTGGGGACGTCTTATACTACATACGATGAAGCTTTGACTAGACTTGAACTTACTATATTGGAATCACGACGTCACATCCTTACCACGAACTTTGGTTAGAAGTGCCTCACTTCTGACTATTATGGACGTCCCCCCTTTAAAGAAAATCCCCCAATCCTTGCAAACACAAGATTCAGTGTTCGTAGAGCTCTGAATACCCAACTTGACTTGCGTCCCCAAATGTTGACCATGAGGTACAAAAACTATTTGTACCCTTTTTTGTCTCACGGTCTCATGCTTCAATTTAAATTCTTGGTTCAACCTGCCTAAGACCATAGATAAGCGTCCCTTGTCTACCTTTCATTCCAGGTAATCTAATAGTCCTATGTCAATTTTAAATTCTTGGTTAACTTGCCTGAGACTCTAGGCAGGCATGACTTGCTAAAAGATAACAAACCGTGTATTGGTCCAATAAGAGAGGCACTCGTATACTCCCACCATTTACCCAAGCCAAATTAACCAAACACTTGGAAAACTATAGTTTATATCACTATCTTAGCTCTATGACTTATCTACCTTGGTTCTACTGCCCTAGCAATGACGCAGGAACAGATAATAGATAGACATCTATTAACAAATGAACTAACCTCCTTTTTATACAATCCTAATAAAGGTTGGAAATAATGCCAGGTTTGCTTCTCACTCAATTGGACTATCTGTCTTGGCTTTTTCTACAATTAGCCATGCCTTGATGCTCACAACTATTCCATTCTAATTCAAAAATTAACGGAATCGGTCGAGCCTTTTATTGTTTATCCCCTAACATCTGTTTTATCATTGTAATTGTTCTGACGTACTTATATATATATATATATATATATATATATATATATATATATATATATATATATATATATATATATATTAATTCTTTTAGAACCTGAAGATACTTTACCAAGTGACAATAAGATGCTGTTTGATATTCACAATGAAGACCTCTTGGGAAAGTCTTTTGGGCCTCCAAAGCTTGAAGAAGATCCATTGGGTACTTTTCCCAGCATTTCACTGCCATGTAAACTCGAACCCTGCTCCCCAAAACCAGACTCCCTTTCTGGCGAGGATGAAGGTAGCTATAAAAGTTCGTGTGTACTAGGATGATGTATATATATACATAAGAGTGACTAGAAAATAACTATGAAAAGTGATTTTCGTATTTAAGTTCACGATTAAAGATTTAAATCTGTAAATTTAAACTAAGTCTGCTTCTAAGATTACAGTAGGGATTTGAAAATTGCCTTCTAGGAGTTTGAGTTTCAGCCACACCATATTTATTAATAAAGATTTACATTTATGTCATGTTGTTTTCATTGTTCACTGTAATTTCTGTTCATTCGATTTGTCATTTCTTTGCACATAGAAATTTCTACTTTTCAATCAGCAATCATATATTTATCTTGAATTACCCTAAATAGCATTGTCCAGTCGAAATAAAGAATGATCCTTTAGAGTCCCTTTGACTCAATTGAATCGTACTCTGTATTCGATGGTTTATGGTACCAACTCTTGTTATCAGCAATCTGAAAGGCGTCCGCGGAGGGAAACGCGACAGCAATATCAGGATTTGTTCTAAAGGGCAATCACTCTATTGGAGAAGTTGTGGTTGCATATTTGCCCTCTTCCGGAATAACTTTTTGCTACGCCTCCTTGTCCTTGAAAGGGTTTTTGACAGAAGATCTCAGTAATCTTGTAATTTTGTCATCTTTATGCCTAAAAATGTTGTTTTGATGGGTGAAAACTAAAACACGAGAAAAAGATTTTTCGGCAGGACAATGATCCATGGATCTTTTAATGATTTGTTTTGAATATTGATTAGGCTTCTTCTGAATGGGGCTTCAAATCCGATGTACACAAATGGTTTGAGGTCGCGATGGAAGAAAAGAGGCAAAATGCGGAATTTGACGTTTGCCAACTAAATTTTTTGTATATATGGATCTTCCTTTTGCACAGTGTTTTCTTTTTTGTAAGGTTTAATTGATTGCAATTTTAGTTTTTTTTGTTTTTTTATGAAATGGAGAATTTTTTTGTCTCTTTAGTTTAAAAGTGAATAAGTCAAATTAGTGCTTAAATTAGTTTTGACGTCGACGCGAAATCTTTAAAATTTCTTATTTTTAAATGTCTGTGTTCTATATCTTTAATCATTTCCTATAAAGTACTTGAATCTTATACGTTTAAGAAATAAAGGTAAAGGTAAAGGATACGGCATTAGACTTTACAGTCCCTACCGGCGGTGCTGATCTCCGTTTCTTGGCCTGAAACACACAAAAATTATGTTCCTTTGACGAAAGTGCAGTAATTTGAAAATCGATGTAAAAAAAAAAAAAAAAAAAACATTATCAGAAATTGACTATAAAAAGTTCTAAAATTTGAGGTTTTTCTTTAAGTGATGTTATAAACCATTCATTTGAGCATGCCAAAATGCCAGCTAGAAATTCTATGATTTTATGGAATCAACCTAGGCAGAATCATTTCATCTGATAAAAAACTTTTATAGGAACGCCTAGCTTCCCTTGAATGCTTATTTTTAATCTGTTAAAATATTTTTTAATCAATTAAAAAATATTTTAATCTGTTAAAATTCAATTATTGGTCTGTTTTCCATTCAAATTTGAGCCAAGCATTTTATCGACGAAAAAATGGGCAAATAAAGAAATAATTCAATAACGGTCATGAATGTAAATTAATATGATTTAGTTATTCACGGTATTACTCTTGTTGATACCTTTTGGCTACACCTTGGAATAGGGACTTCGTTTGGACTTTAATATCAATTCATATATTAGTAAACTTAAAACCCTAATAAATTATAAAAATTGGGATAGATCCGCCTTTTAAGTTTGTAGTTTAGTTTAGTGTTCTACTGAAAAAAAGTATGCATGTCTGATTTTTTGTTTTCGTTGGTTGTTATTTAATAAGAAAACAAGTTTTTTTGGGGAAAATAAAACATTTGAAAATGAGTATATTTGGAGCCAATAATTTAGTTTTGTATGGGATATTTGCGTCCAATCAACAATTAATAGAATATAACATTAAATGGGCATCAATTTGTTTTCTCATTTTCTTAGATTGTTCCTTATTCTCTTGTATGTTCGTGGAAACTGTTGTCACCTGAATGGAACTGTTGTCGTAACTAGTTAAGAAGGGGAATATTGCATCAATTGATTTTTGTATGTTTGTTTTCTTTTTATAGCGCTTCAGTGCCCCCCCCCCTCCCACATAATATGACTGCCAAGGCCTATGCCAAACGCAACACTGATTTTTATGTTTTGCATTCTGTTTTAGTAGAAGTGCAGTCAATCCCATCTTCAGAATGAAACAGTACAGTAACAAAATTAAGTAGGATACTAAATTAATTTGGAACAGATTCAGGGTGTCAGTTTCGGATTCAGAGTGTTTTAGATCTCCTTTTTTTTCCATTTTATTACAAAGTTTCAGTTGGATCTGTTGTCCACTGAATAGAAGTTTTATCATACCTAGGCTAGAAGCGAAATCTCGAATCAAGTTTAAATATTTTATTTTGGCTTCCACTCAATAGCTTTCTAGCTCCCTCCCCTATTACCTGGTTAAAGGCCTATACTGAATAGTCAACCCACTAATTTTGTTGTTTTGCAAATTCTTTTCACATTTATTTTGGTAGCTTTGGCTATAGTTTTTCTTAATAAAACACTATAATAACCAAATTATTACTTCCTTGTATTTGTTTTCTTGCTTTAAGTTTTGCTGAATCTTAGATTCACAAGCAATTACCCCTTAATACCTGAATACAGTCCACTGGCTATATAGACACGTTTGCTGATTTTGTAGTTTTTTTGTTGTTGTTTCTCTTCTTGTTTTTTAAATTGACATTATTTGATGTTATGGACAAATGAGTATATAAGACAAAATAAGATCATAACCGTAAATAACAAATTGTTATTAAATAATAACATTTAAAATAATAACATTTTATTATTTTTTAATATTTCTTTTTAAATAATAAATTTAAAGGTTTTTCTTTTTAAATAACAAACTTTGCTACAAATAATAATAAATAAGTCAAATAAGTAAAAAAAAAAGTAACGACAATGCTAACCAAAGAATCAAGAGTTTTTATGGGTAGTCTAGGGGCATATTGAGGCATTCACAGAGAGGTGAGTTGTTATTACAGTATTTCTTCCACAGAGGGTTAAACTGTATCTTTACCAAATTAAGTATAGAAAAAGGCAAAATAAAAAAAATAGGAAGTTGGATGTTTTTTTAATGGCCGTGTCTAGGTGCTAGGTGAAGGAGTTTTTTCACACTGTTAAAGTGGAAACAAGTATAAAAATTTATAATCTTGGTTCTAAATATCCGTCCTTATTATTTTTTTCTCTTTAATAAAGCTGTTGGAGAATTTGGAGCGTATTATTCAAAAGCAATTATTGAAGCGTAATTATTCAAGATAATCTTTTTGCATTATGATACTATTTTGTATTATGTAATCTATAACGAATAATCCTTTACGGCTTATATATTTCTACCAAATTTTTTTAGTTCCCATTTGGATGCCGAAAATAAGCTTACAATACTTCTCCCCATGGAGGTTTAATAGCCCAGAACTTTGGTGTAGAAAATAGTTTCGTTTTGTACACCCTTGTTTATCTCTAGCTGTGACAAACGTTGATATTCCAGTTTGTAAGTGAAGTTGTATATTTTTTTCTTATCTTTGGATAAAACTAATGAGCGGAACTAAAACTTAAAACTAACAAAAATTAATCTTTTTCTGGCTGCAGAATTGGCCTAAGTTTATACTAACTTTGCACTGTTTTGAAAATAAAAAACAACATTGAATTTTGCAGAGTAAAGACATTGGGTGCTTTAAAACATTTTGACCCAGATAAAAATAAAGCATTCTTGTTGCTTATGCGTAAGTCTCACCGTCTTCATAGGCTAGCTAAGACACGCTCTTCGGATTGTCCTTGTCGTCCAACCTTCTAGGTTCGTACGAAAACCAGGTCGTCCTTAAACGGGAAGGGTTCTTGGCAGGGTGTAAAGAGAGTGCTTTGAATAGATTGGTATGGAGGAAGAGCGTGCGTTGTTATGCCGGCCTCAGGTGGCTTTGTGCTCCAGCGAGTTGTTAGTAATAGTAGTATGTTTCTTAGGCTTAGGAGGAATAATTTTTTTAATCTTACTAATTATATGGTTTTTAACCTTCTTAGAGCAGCTTTCTTTCCTATTAATTCAATTTTATAGTCCAACCAAATACGTTTAATGTCGTTTGGCTTAGAAATTTGAAGAAACTGCAAATAATGTAGATTCCAGTCATGAGATATTTATGGATAGTTTATATTTATATGTTGCCTTACATTTCGTGTAATTCCTTTTTTTTGTAGAGACAATAAATTGTACTGTCAACAGTTCCATCGGTATGTTTCAACCAAAACTTTTGGACTTAGCACCAAGCGTTGAAGTAAAAACACTGATTGGGAAGCCTATAGAAGAGGTAACAGCAGATGTCTTACCTTGTGACTCTAAAGGAGTTCATTCGAAACTTCGAAAGGAGCCTATTCGATTGGTAATGAAAAGTTCTATTGCCCTTCTTAAGAGTCAAAAGTGATTAGAGTGCAACCAGCCCCCCCTCCCCATGCTCGTTAATCGTCGAAACACATAATATCAAAATCTTGATATATCCATTTTGCTCAGCATAGTTGAAAGGTCCAGTAATTACATCTTCGCGGCTGTCACCCTCCCGCCCCCTTCCAAGAGCAAGAGAAGTGCTTGAGACATGGACTCTGTCTTGGTGCCCTGTTCTCAACCCTTTCTTCTTAGTATATCAATGTGCTACAAGTGAAGAGCACCAAGCGTTGAAGTGAAAACACTGACTGGGAAGCCTATAGAAAAGGTAACAGCAGATGTCTTGCTTTGTGACTCGAAAGGAGTTCATTTGAAACTTCAAAAGAGCTCATTCGATTGGTAATAAGAAGTTCTACTGCCCTTTTTGAGAGTCAAAAGTAATTACAGCGCAACAAGTCCCCCCCCCCCCCCCCCCTTGCCCGTTATTTTTGAAACACATAATATCAAAATCTTTATATATCCACTTTGCTCAGCATAGTTGAAAGGTCTAGTAATTACGTCTTTGCGGATGTCACCC